>NW_027137976.1:11049-90516 GCF_003813185.1 Lentinus tigrinus ALCF2SS1-7
GCGCGGAATGCGGAGGGCCTCGAGGCGCGCTCTCCTCTTCCATCTCCCACCACCATCCTACTAGTCTATATCCATTTCCTATTCATCGCCGACGAACCGTTGTTCTTCCTTCACGGAGATATGGCCGCGGCAAATCACAGTCTTCACGGCAAAGACGCGCAGGGGTGGTGGTGTGTTGGATAGCGGCGGTTGGAACTTGGGATGATAGCGGCGGTTGGAACTTGGGATGATAGCAGCTCGGGACCTTCTGGCTGGTGGGAACGAAGGGATTGGGTACGCAGAGGTATGCAGGCTACATACTCAGCGTATGGAATGATGGCACCGTTCTTCCGCACTTACAATCCATTGCGGATACTGCGAAGTGCTCTGGAGGAGGAGGAGGGTGTTCGGGAGGCCGCTTCGGCTCCCCACGTCGCAGCGAACGGAGGAACGACCTGAGGAGCGCAAAGGTCCTAACAACATTGTTACCTCCGACCCGAGTCTTCTACTGTACGCGTATTGTCTGTGCACCCTCTAGACTGCGCTGGAGAGCCTGCGACCCTGCGAGTGACTCGAATAAATTATCAATCATACAAAACAGCCAAGATGAGTGTCCGAAATCTGCAACGCTGAATACGAGATGGATGAGTGGAATCAGGCCAGCGGCGACTCTGGCCCGTCGGGACGCCGCATCGTCTAGGATATCTCGAACTCCGAGGATGTCCGCCAAGTGTAGCTCTAAGCCCTAACCTCCTGCGCGTTGGCACCAGCCTCCGCCGTATCCTGGCCTTCCTCATCGCCGCCATGACCGGAATCCTCAGATGCGTCTTCAGCGGCGAGTCGTGCGTCCTCGAGCAAGGTGTCGCCCGGGGGAGGAAGCGACTCGCCCAACGAACCCATCACCCTGCTAGTAGCGAAATGAAGGGAGCCCTGGCCAGCGGACAGACTGGAGAGTTGTGAATTAGCCCGGTATTGATGGACTTCTTGCAGGTCGATGAGGAACCGCGATACGAGGATTGAGGTGATACTGATGAATCATAGACCAGTATCAGCATGCCGTCATGGCACTGGTAAGAGTTTTCGGATACATCAGGAATGGAAGGTAGAAGTTAACGTACGGTTGTGTGAAGATCGTTACTAAGCTGGTGTCGGAAACTGTATCAATGGTGATCTGAGGCAAAGATAAATCGCAGGAAGTATTTGCGAGAGGAGCGACTTCAGAAGTTGCCAAGACTTACTGAGACGAACGTGAACAGCAGGTGAAGAACATTGAGTGTCGCAAGGATGCTGGCAAGGGTAAGTACAGAATGAGATTCTGGGAGAGGTGACGTAGAGATCTTACAGGAAGTATACTGTTCCTGATATTAGTGTATCTAAGTTAGCACTGGAGACATGGCAGCACAGCAAAACGCGGGCGGCAGTACCATCTCGAAGAAGTATTCCGGAGTAAGTATGCTTGCTCTGCTCTCCGGCGGCAACCCGCACCAATTGAGTAGTTTGGTATGTTCCATGCCAAGTTACACCGAGAACGATGAGGTCTGCAAGAATGAGGCAGGTCCTAGAGATGATAGTGACTATGGAGTATGTCAGGACATATCGAACATGGTATCAACATATAACGAACAGCTGCGGAGGGTTGTAAGCATGGTATCAAAAAGTCCTCAAAGGATGCTGTACTCACTCTTTGATGAGTTGCAAGGGTGTAACGTTCTCATCGGAGCATCCAAGTATTGGAATCACAGCGGAGCTCAACCAACGATAAGTGGCCTAATTGAGGACAAGTATTGAATGTGCGTATGTGAAACGAGTGAACGCGACTCACGAAGTTGATCCCTATAGATACGGAAGACAATAAAAGAACGAGTGTTGCTAATGGCCATCTGACGTGTGTTGGGCATAGCGCGCATGTTCGCAAGGCAGAAAAGCCTGTAGCGGCAATGTTTGAGGACCAACGCATGGAGGAGCGCATGAGCCATGAACTGGCCTGCCCAGCAGAAGTACGGCAGCAATGATATCGCCCAAACGGCCTTCACAGCGATGGCACAGCTAGGTCAAATGCGGGTTCAGTCGCGCATCACGTGGGATTTTGATAAATCACAACACCTCTGGATAGTCATTCGTGAACACTTTGCTCACAGTATGATGTCCATGGAATGACGAACCTTATCAGACAGAGGGTTCTTTAGATTCAATACCTGGGCCAGCAGCGACAGGTATCTGTTGCTCAGAAAGAGGACGGACGCCCCGGTGAGTCGTCCCTTCCAGAAGAGATCAATTTCCTGCGGAAGATGCACGAAGTATTCAAAAAACAATAAGGCTGCGCAAGAGAGAGGTGCTTGTGAGTGGGTTTCATGCTCATATATGATGCCAACCTCACTAGCTGCCGCGACTTCACAGTAACTGTCGGCTACACTTAACCGGGATGCCTGCCAAATGAGTGATTATCACGGAGTAGACGTCGAGAGAACAACACACAAGCTGTGGACAATGGCCGCAGAGGACATCTTGTAGAATCGGGTTCAAGTCTGAAGAGGGGGAAGCTGGTGAGGCTCGCATTTATATCTTCGAGCTTGTAGCGGGCACCACAAGAGGAAGGCGAAAGGACCGGAGCCAGGGTCTCCGAACGTGGAGTCCATTCATTTGTCAAGATACAACCTGTGTCGGTTGAGGGGACCAACATGTAGAGCGGCTGGGATGACACGTTCGGATAGAAGGAGATGAAAAGACGACGATCATGGTGGTATTGAAGCCGAAGGATTGTACACCACGTGGTAGAGACCGTTATGACGCCGCTCGTAAGATTCGGATCTTGCTCGCCGCCAGCGAAAGTAGCCCGTTGCCCGCCCTCCCATTTCCATGTTGGACTCGCTCGCCAGTCTACTCGCAGGCTCGCTCCTTGTACCCCAAGCCGCTGCCGTGCTCACGCCGAAACGGTCCACCAATGGAGACGAATCAATATTGGACTGACAAGTATAGGAGCCTAAAGGTAAATTTGGTCGCTCAGATACGTACAGTTACACACAGGCGCTGACTCCACTTCGCTGATACCGAAGGGATTTCGCGTTGCAACCAAAGTTGAACGTGAGAAATCTGGTGTTGTCGCTGGATGTAACAACAGGGCGGTGATACAGTGTAATCACATCTCCATCTCGAACCATCGTCCTCGAATCCAAGTCCCGTGCAGTCTTGCTCAACAACGCTTACACCGTGAGCCTCAGCGGGAGCAGACACGAACAGAACATCTTCGCGGGGCTGCGCTCCGTCAGCAGCTCGAAGAGCCCCTTCTGTTCAGCGTTCGGATGAGCACTTAGGCACACATCGTATCTCCACGGTCGTGAGGTAACCATCCCCAGTTGGACACGGTCATGAATCTCACCAGGGGCGCCGTCACCCACTCGATCTGACCGACACTGTTCTTCAGATGGACGAGCAGGCCCTAGAACCCAAAGACGTTAGCGACGAAGCGACAGAAACAACCCGGTCGACATTACCACGGCCACAGTACTATCACACATCGTTGCAAGAGATCTAGGAAGCCAGATGCTGCCATGCGGGTCGCGCGGTGAAGTCGGACGTGCCCTCTATAGGTAGCGATGGCGTGTTCGAGGACCTTGGGGCAGGAACGAAGGCGATGCTGAATGACTCGAGCTGAACGCGCTGATGTGCGCCATCGGCTCTTCTCCGGGTATTCGCAGCAAGCGAGAGCGTGCGCAGGAGCGACAACCCGCGGACGGAGTTCGCAGATATATCCTATGTAGCGTGAGGAGTCGTCGCCGTCGGTGAATATATGCGCATTTACGTACCAATCTTCATGATGGCCGGATGGCCTCCTCTAGGACTTCATCCTGCACGGCCGTATGCTCGGTTCTGTATGAACACTTGGAGGAGGGCAAGGAATTCGTTCGACGCTCACCAGCACTCGAACGCACGCCGCCCGTTACGTCCACCACTTGAATAGTCTTCGCTATGTTCTATAGAATGAATCGTGAGGACGTATCCATGCATTAGCATCCGAAGTGACGTGGGTATATATTACAAGACTATACGCTACATTCTACCAGAACAGCCCCATCTACGACACCGCCCCAATGTGCGTCGGACATCGGGACAGGCAGCAAACAGGGTCTCAAAGTCACCAAGGACCTCACGGACCGAGCTCCGTCCACAGCAGCGGCACGAACACCACACACGCCGTCCAGAACTGCGGTCGTCAGCACGTCAGCACAGCATCAACACGGGCGAAGGAGGACAAGAACGCACCACTTGGAGGCTCTTGAACGCGAGGAACGGGTACTCGTCTGGCCGCGGACGCCTGTAGATAGGCTTGCCGTCCACGACGCCGACCTGCCGCGGGTGCGTGCAGAGCACCCAGATCGAGTAAAATGCGACGGTGAAGAAGTGGCGGAAGAGCGTGAATGGAGCTTGCTCGATACTGTCGACGACGTCAGGACGGCGCTCGGAGATGAAGATGAAGAGGACGGGGAACGACGTACGCGGCGAGCAACGTCACGGGCTCGCGGACACAGTTGCCGCCGAGTTCAAAGTATTTGAAGCATCCTGTCCGGAGAACTTCGAGGGGGAGATCTAGCAGCAACGGCGACATGAGACAAGGGAATGACGCTGGAAATTGGAAACGTACCGTGTGCCCCGAACAGGTCGTACAGCGCGACACTGAGGATGTTCACCGTTGACGAAGAACAGGCTTGACCTCGCTCCAGTCGGCAAGATTCTTCACGTCGAGTTGCATGTCACGGAGAAGGACGACGTCGTTGAATGCGACGGTCATACCGCCACCCGTGAGCGGATGCCGCATGCTCCACGAGTCGCCGAGGAGCAGGACGCCCTCCTTCGTCTGCTTGCCCTGCTCGGACGCCGGAAGGAGAGAGTTGGGCATCCGCCGCAGGCGGTCATTCTCGAGGGCTTTTCGTGCGGGTAGGTGGAGGGCAGCGGGGAGTTGAGGGATGATGTTGTTGAGAATGTGACCCTGCAGCAGGGGTAAGGAAGCATGTCCGACGAGAGAGGGAACGTGCAGCACGACAAAACGAGGATGCTCACCTTGAGGTCAGAGGGAACGGGGTTCTTCACGTCAACCAATACCCGCGTGTCGTGCGTACCGATCTGCTAGGACAGCACCGGCCCATACCCCTCCACAAGCATCACCGTTCCATGTTTTGGGATGGGCAGTTGCGCATCTTCGAGCACGAGCCCAACGAAGTGACTCTTGAGCACGGGTTGGATCGCCGCCTTGCCCATGACCTGGCTCCGGAAGTTGGAGAAGCAACCATCTGCGACGACGGTGAGGTCCGCAAAGAACGCCTCCCTCTCGACCGCGCCCTCCTCCTTACGCGTCGCGCGGACGCCGAGGATACGGCCAGACAGAGGGCACTCGATGAGCTCCGAGACGGTCGCCTCGACGACCTCGACGCAATTGGCCTCCTTGGCCTTCGCGCGCAGCGCCTGGATGAAGCGGCCGTGGTGGAAGGCGCAGCCCTCGTAGCCGTCGGGGTAGGGGATGTGTACGGGGTTGCCCCCGAGCATGACACAGTAGCCGTACGTCGGGACAGCGTCAATGCCCTCGACGCACGTCTCGAGGGCGAGGTTCTTCAAGGCCATGATGCCGCCAGGCTGGAGGAACTCACCGACGATCCTGTCAGGCTCTGCGAGCGAGCATTCAAGGAGACACATCCGGAGAGGGCGGCCGCGTTCGATGGAGGCAGCAGAGAGCGGGTGGGCGAGAGCAGAGCCAGCGACGCCGGCGCCGACGATGATGATGTCGTAGGAGGCGGACCACATGTTGTCGCGCGGGCGTGGAGGAAAGCTAGTCACGTCGGAAGCCGTGGAGGTCGCCTTTTGAGCGTCGTGCGCGGTGCTCCAGCCCAGTCGTCGCTGTTCTCGTCGTCGGTCTCGACTAGCAGCCATTTTATGTCGCACCACTTTGCAGAAATCCGGCGCTTCCCTTCTTCGCGGTCGGATGAGCGCCTCCCAATTCTGCCTAGTGCAGGCTAAGTGAGTGCCTCAAGTGAATGCGTACATAGATCGAATGCTAGAGCGGTCTAAGATCACGTCGAGAGCCCTGATGTTGGTTGATTATGACCCGCAGGAAGATAGGAAGGAGGAAAGCTATGATACAAAGACAACGCATATGTGTTTACAACGCGGCGGAATATGTACTCGAGTACATGTCCCTCTCTTCGTGCAACGATCGCAGTGGCAGCAGCCCTAGGCACCCTCCTGCGCGCAAAACTCGAGCACGCCCCGTCGTCCGTACAGTCGCCCACCGAGCCCCCCGGTGTGCTCCCGAACGTCCACCACTTGGCCGTCCAGAGGTGTCCGTAGTAGACCACCTGGTCGCCGCCGTTGTACGCCACGTTCGCGACCCACGAGTCCACCGCTGCGCAGCTGCCCTCAGTGGCCGTCGGTGAGGCAGAAGTCGTAGTCGCGGTGGTGGACGTTGCGGTGGTCGTGACGGTCGAGGGTGTGGAGACGGGGAGCGTGGTCGTGCTCGCGGAAGTGGTGGACACAGTCACGGGTCGTGCCGCCGTTGCCGTCCTCGCGGATCGCGTTCTTGATACCTTGATCGAAGCGGCGGTTGGCTGTGGTGGATATGCGTGAGTAGAATACAGAGCAATGGGCGAGAAGACGCACCGTAGGCCTGTGAGGCGTCCCAGAGCATGACGCCACCAAAGGACGAGTACTGGCTGCGTGTCCCGAGCGCAATGCTTGAAAGCGTAGTGAGGTCGACGTAGCCGCCGCCAGCCTGTTCAACGTTAGGATGAGCACTTGGGCACACATCGTATCTCCACGGTCGTGAGGTAACCATCCCCAGTGGAACACGGTCATGTATCTCACCAGGGGCGCCGAGACCGGACCTCACCCACTCGATCTGACCGACACTGTTCTCCGGTAGGATGAGCAGACCCTCGACCCCAAGGACTCCGGCAACGGTTCGCCACCCCTGCAACGAATACCTCAGCTGAGGATTTGATATGGGATGCGGGACGCGCCGATGGTGCATCGGCTATACCCTGGCATGCGAACAAGCGCACCCGAGCGTTTGCAGGCGCAGAAGCTTCAAGCTATGTCCTCTGCAGGTCGGTCTGATATTCTCGGGTCAAGCGAGACGGAGAAAGTGCCCCGCTCCGCAAATTGCGTATGCATTCAGGAGAGAACACCATCTTCCCACTCTAAAAGTATTGGTAAAGCGCCATCGTGCCGGCCTTGATACGCTTCCGAGGTCCATCGCGGATGTCAAGGTCCAACTTGATCCGGGCCCCGAGACGACGAAGGGGTGTCCCATGCCGTAGCTTGGTGAGATAGAACTTGAAGTGCGCTGCCCGCGCACACGGGAGACGAGGCCAGCACTCTGACATAGAAGAAACAAAACTTTGGGGACAACCACGTAACCCACGCACCCGAGCCGACATGAATATTGTGTTCGTCTCGCGACGTCGGTGGGATGATGGCTTGCCCAAGACTGGTTTCAGAACTCGCAGGGAATAACTCCCCGTAACCATTGGAGTCAATTCCGCCATATTGAGACGCTGGAAAGAATTGTCCAGTGGGAGAGGAGGAGCATGCGATGAGACTGCGATGAGGTCCAAGTTCAAGGATTCGGAAGACGCTGACAGATCCAGATCGAAGATAGCATGATAGACGCGGGCGTCTATCCTTTTGTCTCTTCCCAATTGCCAGCGCGTATATTCTCCATATAACGCACAACATCACCATCCTAACTGACTAGTAGAGGGCAATGCCACGCTCTGCTAGTAGAATGAAGCCTCAGATGCGAAGAGATGGTGCCAAGCCTGCAGTACTAGTGTTCTGTTGGCACTCCAGCACCGCAGCGCGTCATGCATCGACCCCAAGGTACCTACAGTACATAAGTGGGCACGTCGCGATCAAGCACAACGTCACGGCGAGCAGAGCAATTCGAAGGCTGCTGTGACTTTCAAGTGAACATCTGTGCCTCTTCCGTCTCCGAGGGACACATATGCATATCAGGAAACTGTGAGCACTTCTCAGGCTCCCTCCGAGTCTATTGCCTCAGTGTTGATTTCTTGCTCCAGTATCGATCAGCTCACGATCAGGTCTGGTAAGCTTCACTCGCCCTGTCGAATTCTTTTTCGGCCCAGAGGCAATCACGTATGCGTTCCATTCTCGCCAAAGTCTTGCCTCGGTGCTGACACTGCAATTTAAGCCGCTCCCAGACATCCCGCGGCCGCACCTGGGTGCTGCGGACTCCACAACCTGCACCCGAAAAAACCTACCTGGGCGTACGACATACCGATGCGCGCGCACGTGCGCGAAATCTAGGCAAGTTTGGAACGAACCCGACGCTGGTGGCGAAGAGGGGCTCCCCACCCGCGGCGGGGCTTGATTGGGAAACGGCTACTCGAGTCCTGACTCCTGGGTCTTGGAGCTACATGGTCATGCCTATGGTCATCCGAATCGGTGAAGTTTGCTCGCCGTGCGCGTGACCCCGCGATTACGACGGTTGCATCGCGAATTGGTCTGACCGACGGTCGGCGGTTGGAACATTCGAATCGGTTGTGCAGCGTCACAGTTGCGGCCGCAACTATGTTCCCAATCGCCCACACCGGGTCCCGGGCTCGTCGGCGGCCCTTCAAGGCACGATGCACTGCACAGTGATCGAGAGATCACCGGGGCCACATCGAAATCTCCCGTTGCGATCTGGGCTTGGGTAAGTCTATGCACTGGGAGATCAAGTCATCCGGCGCGGATTGCGTGACGTATTGCAAAGGTGACCGTTGTGTTCCAAATGTCATAGAGCTGCAGTGCTGATGGCCTCTACACCTCCTTGTAATGACAGATTCGTACCACCACATACATAGCCAGGCTCCAGTCTCAGTCTCGATCCAAATCGTCCCCGGTTGGGCCGAGAGCCCTGAACTCAGAACGCCTGAATTTGATACGAGACTGCCAAGACAGCCTCGGTGTCGGACCGGATGTCGATGCAACTTCCCTTAGAGCGCCGACGGTTAGAGCGCGCTCTCGATCAGACAACGAACACAGCCACCATTTTATCCACTACGAAGGCTCGGGAGGTAGTCACAAAGCTCATCGAAAGCATCCATCATGCACGGTCGCAACATATATTCCTTGTCAGCTTCCAGTCTCTTCTATCTGTGGAACGATGCTGAAGTGTGTCGCACAGCCGTACTTACTTCAGCGTACTAGCGGTACATGCGGATGCCGGCGCAGGGCGGATGCATCCGCTCCGCATTTCGTACTGTGGCGCGCGAAGCGGAAGACAGTGTTTGGAAGTGGGCGGGTGCTCGAATCGTAATATCCGCACCTTCGAACCGTCCAGAGTCGAGATTCTGGCTCCAGCAGCGGAACGAACCAGCGACACATAAAGTAAGCCCCCATAGCTCACCAACACTTCCTCACACTTTCCACTGATTTTCGCCTTGCTGTCACTATGGCCTCTACCAGCACTGCACCTCATACCCCACCGCAACGCCCAGAAGCTTCGTACTTCTCCGCTCCCAAGCGCGAGAACGCCTCTTGGGGTGCACAGACTCCCATTACCCCTGGCACACCCAATGAGAGGACTCGTCTTCCTTTCTTTGCCGCGGATTCCTATACCCCCCTCACACCTGGGACGCCCAACGAACAGGCGACCCTCATCAACCGCACTGGCGTTGACGCGTCACTGCTGAAGCAGTCTGTTGGGCAGGCGCCTGCCCAAAAGGTTAGTCTCTTCCGCTGTTCTTCTCCGATTCGTCTCAACTATTGGCCATTAGGAGCCAAAGACCTCCCGCTTCGCATGGAAGTTGAGGCCTACGGGCGATACGTTTACTCTTGGACGCCCTCCTCAACGCCGTCGCCGCAAGGCGGCCGAAGAGGCGGCTACGGACATCGATGAGAAGATCGACGAACCTCCAGCGTATACTTCGCTCCCCGACGAGTCGACGACAGATGTCGAGGCACCCACCTTCCTTGTTACGGACCCCGCTGGCGGCCAGGTCAGGTTCAACGCCTATGCCGACGCTGGCTCGAGCTCGAACTCGCACGAGGAGGCAGGGCGCTCGCATACTCTGTACTCGGAGAAGATCGCCGGCCCGTCTCCCGTTTCATCACTCGGTGTCACTCCTCAGACCACGCCGCCGCTCACGGAGGAGGCCACGGAAGAGATCACCATCGAGGAGGTGATTGAGGAGGAGCTGCCGGTCGAGGAGGCACCCAAGGTTGCCCCGCTCTTCGAAGAGGTCGACCCCCAGATCCCCCAGGTTACGCCTGAGCCTGGGATTAACACCATCCCGGACAACGTCGTTGCGCATGTCACGCATCCCTGGGTCGTCCCGCCCTTCAACATCGTCGACCGCGTGATGCCTCGTATCCGACCCGTGTTCGCCACTATCAAGATTACGGTGTCGCTTGGCGTTGTATTTTCCCTCATGCTCGGCTACGGTCTTCGTTTAAGAATCGTCTCCTTTGGCCCTTACTCTTTCGGCATGTACGGCCTTCTCCTGATCATCGGTACGTCTGATTTCTGGCGTGACGTGCACCGGGTATTTACTCTGCTATCGACAGATTTCATCATCCAGGCATCAGCAGCCACCGTCAACCGTCATCGTGTCAACCGCTTGACTCGGCGATCGCCCCTCACGGAGGGCGTGGAGGCTCTGCGCGGACGCGACTCGCTCCCGACTGTCGCCCCTTCGTCGCTTCCCGAAGTCAGCATCGCCGTCGTCGGCTACCGTGAGGATGAGGAGGCTTGGCAGGCTGTGAGTACTCTTGGCGACTCCGACATCATTCATTATTGACCCTTTCACTTCGCAGTGCTTGAAGAGCCTTCAGGAGCAGGAGTATCCGGTTAAGCACATCATTGGCGTCGTCGACGGCAACGATAAGCCCGACTGCGATATGGCGGAGGCGTTCGCCGCGGCCTTCCCTGAGAACGAGCGTCGCGTCGTCCATCTTCCTGTCCTCCTCTCGGTCCTGTACAAGCAGAAGTACTGGGCAAGTCTATCATTAGTGTTCTGTGAGACTCTTGACTCATATAGTCTGTAGGAGACAATTGAAGCACTTGGCGTCGCACCTCCCACAAAATGGCAGCGCTTCCGCATGTGGTTCACGCAGAAGCCCCGCGCTGGTCAGAATGTCGCACACGAGGTCGCGTGGAATCATATGCTCAACTACCTCCACGAGCGTGCCACCGCTGAGCGATGGGCAGACTGGAGGGCGCTGTGCTTCACTGAGTACGTCTCTATCGCTCTACGGCTATGCCACGGTCGCTAACGTTCCGGTTCCAGGCCCCACGGTCACAAGCGCCATGCTATGTTCACGGCTTTCGTCGTCGGCGCATACGTGCTCGGCACCAAGGATGCTATGCTCACCACCGATAGTGACACGCTGGTGGACAAGAAGGGTATGTCGCTCGCCTCTATCTTTGCTCCTGCGCATCTGACCCCGATATGTGCACAGCCGTCACCAACCTCATGGCGCTCCTGTTCAGCAGCCCCAAGTTGGCCGGAGTCACTGGTGATGTGCGTATCTGGAACAAGAAGGAATCCTTCCTTGCACGCATGAGCGCCCTCAGGTACTGGTTTGCCTTCAAGTAGGTCCCACAGCGTTGTGCAGTCTTTCGCCGCATCTGACCATTCCTCTTACAGCGTCGAGCGCGCCTGCCAGTCTGGCTTCGGCTGTGTTGGTTGCCTCTCGGGCCCGCTTGGTCTCTACAAGGTTAGCGACCTGATGACCATCCTCGGCCCCTGGATCCTGCAGTCCTTCCTCGGCAAGGAGACGACCTTCGGTGACGACCGGCACTTGACCAACCGTATCCTCTCGCTCGGACACAAAACCGGCTACACACACCTTGCATTCTGCGAGAGTGACACTCCCGCTGGGTACGTACGCTGGGTCAAGCAGCAGACGCGCTGGTCCAAGAGCTTCTTCCGCGAGGCGTTCTGGTTCCCTAAGTCTTTCGCTTACCACAAATTCGTGAGTGGACTTTGTGTGTATATCAGGTGCGACACGACACTGACTGCTTGTCCCCCGTGTAGTGGCTCACCGTCGAGACGACCAAGCAGTTCCTGTACCCCATGATCCTCACGGCGACTGTGCTCCAGATGCTCTACAAGCCCGGCGACTTGCTCCGTCCCGCCATCTGGCTCGGCACTATGTTCGGCGTCGCTACCATCAAAAGTCTCTACGGTGTCATTGCAGAGGGTGACCTCTACTACCTCCTTTTCGGCGCGTATGGGGTTATGGTACGTTGTTCCTTCCAGCTTCAGTAGGAAATGGCGGCTGACCTCTTTTGCAGTACTTCTTCGGTCTCCTCCCGTCGAAGCTGTTCGCTTGCTTCACCGTCGGTATCACAACGTGGGGTACCTCTGCTCGCTCCAAGTCTGAGTTCGCCCGTCCGGAGTCCTTGTACTCGCGTACCACACACGTTGGACAGTAAGTATCCAAGCCTCGAGCGAGTCATCATGACACTGACCCACGCCCCACTAGTCTCGCTGTTTGGTACCTCGCACTCAGCATTGGTCTCGGCTACTTCTTCGCCTCTCGGATGTCCATCTCGCTGCTTTTCCTGATCGGTCTCGTCGCGATCTTCCCTATCGTTCACGTCTATTCGGACGTCATCATCGGCGAGACGCGCTACGCGATCTTCATATTCAAGAAGTGGCGCCAGGGCCGCCGCTCCGGGCAGGACGTCGAGGAGAACGTGACATCCAAGTGGCGCATCATCCGCACCCGCCGCCGCCGCGTCAAGGTCCCCGCGCCCAAGGCGCAGGACTTTGCCGAGCCGGAGAAGTTTTACACCCCCGCCCCGCTCCCGACGTCTACAGAGGATCCGTTCGCGGACGTCTACATCCCGGAGCCGCCGCTCGAGCGTCACTCCGCGGAGGCTAGCGGCAGCGGTAGTGGCAGTGGCAGCAGCCCCAGTTCTGAGGGCCACAGCACCCTGAACACCGCCTCTACATCGCTCACAGCATACTTCGGGCCTGCGGCATGCGCATCTACCTCTAACATCATCCCCGTTCCCGTTCTCAACAAGGACGGTACTAGCGACTCTTCGGGCGAGGAAAAGGACGCGCACGTGATGCACGACACGAAGAGTGAGATCCCCGTCATCAACGTGGTGCCGGTCCCCGAGGTCCTCCGCAAGGACGCGTCGCTCGTCGTGCCCGTGCTGACGAAGGGCAAGGGCGTCGAGGACGCGCAGGTCGAAAACAGGGACAGCAGCGACGACGACAAGCTGAGTGAGCTCGGCTACTTCATCTCGCGGCCGCCCTCGCGCGATTCGGTCGCGTCGTCCCAGATGAACTCCCCGCTCGTGACACCGCTCACGGAGCTGCCGCCGGGGTCGTCGAAGAAGAAGAGCCTTGCGAGTAAGCTGCCACTCAGGCGCAGTCGCTTACGGGACGCTCCGAAGAGCCCCCTCACTGTTTCATAGCATCTAGTTCTGTCATGATCTCTTTCCAGACTGAAGACACATCTTGCATATTATTAGGATACGTTGATCGAAGCCTCTGCATGTATGATAGATGTTGTATCCTTACACATTTCACGCATCGACGCAATCAGAATGTCGCTCCAAAGTCCTATCTCAATGTCAGTGGACGAGCCTGAGCATCATTAGGAAGAACATTCCACAGTATAATGAATTAGTTGGGAAGGTAAGGAAGTAAGCTTCGAACGTTCCTGTCTAGATGAAGGCATTGTGCATGGCGGCACAACGTCATGATTGTACATTTCTATTGTGATGCTTTTTTCTTTTCTTCGAGAGAATACAAGAAGCTTCTCGTGCCGCCCGGTGCACCGCGGAAGGGCCAGTCCGAACCTCCGTCCGTAGTTTCGTGAGCGAGTGATCCCAGTGCGACAGAAGCTGACGCATCGCCTGCAAGAGCTTGGAATGGTTGGGTCAAAGGCACGTCTTGGAGAAGATGGGCACTGGGCTGCCAAAATCCCAGCAGAAATCTCGTCACATGTCACCAGTAAATGAGAAGCAGCAGGAACTCTGTGCATTTATGAACAGTCAATTTTACAAACGTCAAAATGAAGAAAAAGAGAACACGACAGTGCTATGACCACTACTCTACTACCCAACCTGGAAGCAAATCGAATGACACGCACGACGTGCAAGTGCAGATTTTATAGGTCAGGACATGCATCGGAAATTCGTGAGGAGTCTATCATTTCCTTTGTTTTCGAGGGCGCTTAAGCCAAAATGCCAGGAAATGATAGACTGCCCACGAATTTCCGGTGCATGTCCTGACCTATAGAATCTTTGTCCGCACGTCGTGACGTTCGCTACGCCGTCATCGTGCGAGCCTTCTTCGCTGGAGGGACAGTCTCCTGCGTCCCCTCGTCTTCCCCGTCCCTTGCCCGCTTCGTACCGCTAGCCGAAATAGTAGGTGGCTTAGCGTCCCTCGGGCCGATGTACTGCAAGGTCGGCTGCTTCGAGAGCGGCGCGACGGGCAGGTACCGCATCGGGATCGTCGATACCTCGATGCGGAAGAGGCTCTTGCGGACGACGTAGTTCCTCGGCCAGTCAGACATGTCGTCGTCGGCCGTCATATCAGCCTCCTCCTCATCCTCCTGCTCCTCGACAACGAGAGATGCATCGACCTCATCGAGGTCGCCCTCCGACGTCCCCGACGAGCCTTCCTCGTCTGCCTCATCCTCCTCACGGGCACGCTTCTTGCCCTTGTCGACCGGCGCGTCCTCGCGCTCGGGCTCTGCCGCCTCGGGAAGAGCACGGCCCTTGCCCTTGTCAACGCGAGCAGGCTCAGCGGACTCGCCGATGACAGAGAGCGGAGGCTGTCGCGATAGGGAAGAGTCTTTGGAGCCAAGGGAAGCTTGAGAACCTTGGCGGGGGAACGGGATGGCCTTGCCCTTGCGAGGCGCGGCAAGCAGGCCCAGGCTGTTCTGGGATGAGGTACGGGAGAGGGCTTGCAGCTTGGAGGCAGAAGCGGCAGTGACGGGGGTGGCGGAGCGGCGAGACTCGGGCTGAGCTTCAGCCTGAGACGGCCCGGCAGCGGTGGGAGGAGGACCATCCTTCTGGACGTCCATTTGCTGAAGAGTACGGCCTGCGAGGCGGCCGATGGGGACGAGCGGGCCGTCGTTCAAGGGGTCGTCGTACGCTGGGATGGGGATCTCGTACCCGTCCTCGCCGATGAGCACGGCGTGCTGACGCTTGAGCTCGTATCCAGGACGAGGGCGACGGCGGGGGCCAGTGGAAGGGCCGTGGGCCTCTGGAACCTCGTCGACTTCTTCTGCCCCTCGGGAAGCCGGGGACTGAAGCATGCCACGCTCCTGCATCTCGAGGAAGACAAGGCTCTGTCTGCGCAGGGGCTGCACTTTGCGCGTCTTGAGCATCTCCTGGTGTCTCTTGAGACGGGCAGCTGCCTCGGGGTCATCTACAGGTGGTGCAGCCTGCGGCTTCGACCCGCCTCCCACGACCTGGACACGGCCAGCAGCGGGCGCATCGACAGCCCACCCGAGCTCCGTCAAGTACATGTCGGCATACGTAAGGCCCGCGATGGCCTCTTCTAGAGCAGGCCTGGTGGCGTACTGATGCATCGGCGCGGTGTTGTCCACAGCGCCGGCGGATGCCCGTGAGAGGGAGCTTGGGCCGGGGACTGGCATATGCGAGCCCTCGGGGTGTCCGAGGTTGATGGCCCCCTGACGAGTCAGAAGGCCGCGACGACGACGGTCGGGTGACGACGAAGGCTCACCGCCTTCAGGGTAGCCAAGGTTGACGGCATCCTGACGGGAGAGGAGAGCGCGGCGGGGACGTGCGACCGACGGTTGAGGCTCGGCTTTCTGGGAGGGCTCGGAACCTTCTGGGTACCCCAGGTTGACCGCGTACTGCCGAGTCAGAAGGCCGGGGCGGTGAACGTTGGCGGGGTCAGCAAGCTCAAGCTCCTGCTCGAACATCGGACCGTGCCAGGTCTCTGGGTAGGGAGGCCCGCGCGAGGCCTTGAGAAGCGCCGCGACCTTGTCGCCGATACGCTCAGGAATGCCAGGCTCTCCGCGTCCAGTAGGCACAGGTCGGCCTCGGTTGTCGTAGACATACGCGTTCTGGCGCGTGATCAGGGCAGCGCCGGGGACAGGGTGCTGCATCAGGACTTCCTCGTCGGACTCGGGGATGGGAGGGAAGACGACGGGGTCGTGATTGAGGTTGGGGGCGAGCTCGGGCTCCACGGGCTCATCCTGCGATAAGACGCCTTCGACGCTACCATCGAGAGACTCGTCGTCACTGTCGCTGCCAATACCGTAGCCGTCGTCCCCATTGGGGACTGCGGGCTGCTCCTGGACTCCGTTTCTGAACGGCTGCTGGCCAAAGACGACGCGGAAAGCTGGATGGAAGAAGTTGAACGTCTCACCGATGCGTTCGTATCCAGGCACTCCCAGGAGGGACTTGTATGGAGGCTCGGGGGCCCTCTTAATTCGGTCATTCGCAAGGGCAACGCTGTTCAGCTCCTTGATTGCATTGGTGAGCGCGTCGTAGTCTTCGACGGCCTTGAACGATGTTGGAGCACCAGGAAGTGCCTGCTCGGCGGCGAGTGCGGAGTCAAGAGTAGGGAGGGGAGCCTTCCCCTTTGCAGAGCGACCGGATGCCTTGACAGCGGGCTGTCTCTTGGGCGCCCGCTTGCGCGGAGCAGCGGGTTTGGTCGCCGGAGCCTCGACGGAGCTGCAGGACCGTCAATGAGGGGCAAGGTGTCGAGGCAGAGATTAAATACGTACGCGTCGTTAGCAGACGTTGAAGGAGCAGGGGCATCCCTGCGGGTGCGTTTGCGGGGCGGGGGACCAGTGGTAGTTGGGTGGGTCGGACTAGTGAGGGATACATGAGACTCGAGTGGGATACAACGAGAAGGGCAGGTACGTACACTGAGCTCGTCGATGCCTGATTCTCGACCACTTCCTGTTCTGCGACTTTCCGTCCCCGGCGGCCTCCAGTAAGTTTCTGGACGGTCGAAGCGATCTGGCGAACGACTCGACCGGATCTGGTACGGAGAATAGGCTGGCTTTTGTCTGTGGTGGGTTGGGGTGGGTTGGCGGGCGCGGTGGGAGCAGCAGGGGGGGCTGCAGGGGGTGCGGCAGGTTGGTGGTTGGCGGTGGCTTCGAGCCCGGTTAGGGTGGCCGACGACGGGGAAGAAGAGTACTCACCAGCCGCTGCACGAGTAGCGCTCCTTGTTACACGCTTGGGAAACATTTCGGAGTGGTTGAGAGTGGTTGTGGAAAGTGAGATGAGGGCGGGTAGTCAGTGCTCGCAGAGCGGAGGGGGATGGTGGTGGTACGGAGGTAGGAGTTGAGGGAAGCTAGGCGCCAGCCTATGACGGAAATATAGGACAATAAGCGAGGCGCGGGAGTGTTCCTACCAGGCCCATGCGTACAACACGCATGGGCGCTTGATGCATATTAGGGTGTGCACCGATCCTTCCCGGCGGTGCACCCGGCATGTTGTATGTCGTTCAGCTCGTAGCAGAGAGGTGGATCTGATTGAGGTAGAAGGGCGGTGTGCGCGATTGCGGCTGGGCGAGTAGAGATGCTGTAGTAGTCGCGCTTTGGCCGGGCGGAGTTTACAATCCGTCGGTGGCCCGGCGGCACGACACAAATGACAACTGACCAGGCGCCTTGCATATGAATGACCTCTCTGCTGACGGATTCGCATACCGTGTAGACACAGCCCGTCCCGTCAGAGTAGTTATCTGTAGTTACGCGTAGCGGCGCGGAGTTGGCATACGTTTTTCAAAGTATCAGATATATCCTGGATATTTACATTGATTTATAAATATCTTATAGCTTATGAGACTGCTACCCGTTTACTCACTTTGATGACGCGACGGTCCCAAGGAGCGTTGGCATGGTGCCACCGCTGTAGCCAGCCATGACACCGCCGGACCCTGCTATCGACGTGCATTGTATCGCAAAGGGGCACTCTAGTACTTTACTGGGATAAGGCAAGTCTCCACTGGGTATAACGAGCAACTAGTCTTGTTCTTGAAGAACAAGGCAAGCGACACGTATCAGCACTGCCACAGAAGTTTCGTATGGTACCTCCGAGGCGATCGAGGTCGAGTGAATTGATGTTGCTCCCATGAGTACTGATTTGAGCATGCTGAAGACTCCTGCGTTGCGGAACGGTCTTCCCATTTTTCCCGTATGCATGTGTCCCGGCTAGAGCAGATCGATAGAGAGGGGAGCGTGGAGAGCGCGCCCTATTAGCACAGCATCAGGAGCTAGCTCATCGATGAGACCTGCCCTAAACACGTCACTATTGTCGATTACTAACATCGAGTAAGTAACTTGGATCTCCGTCTAGTGCCGTCTAGTGCCGTAGCCCTCTCCACGTCTCCACCATCTTGAAGTATTCTATGTTCTCCCCTGTTGACCTGAGCAGTGCAGTCAACACGTTCGGTCTTCTGTATTGCAGAGTTCGCTCACTCCCGGGGGTGAACCTAACTATGTAGTATGGCGAGTTTTGACCCCGTCCTCCCCCGACTCGGAGCCAAACCTCAACGTTAACAATGCAACTCAAGTAAAGGAAAGCATCGGAGACCCTTGAACATCGGCAGCATGTGTACGTGGCTGCGGTAACCTCTCCGGTACTCATGTTGAGTCACCGAGGTCTGTCGCATCGGGACTCTCCAGCTTCTCCTTTGTTGCACGCCACTCATCATGAGCTATATCAGGAGTGCCAGTGTGTCGTCCGGAGTTCCATCCACTTGTCTTCATACCCTCACCTTCTGTATATTCCTTTCCCTCCGCTTCACAATGTTGCTCACAGAGCTTGCCGTCGTCATGTTGGCCGTCATAGGCCTAACAATCACCATGCTTAAGTGAGTCTGGAAGGCTCCTCCCAGAACCTCGATGTCGCTGACTGGGGAATGTAGACAGGCGTGGAATAAACTCTCCGACAAACGGTCTTGGGTTTCACTCGTTCCTCGCTTCTTGCGTGCGGATGTCGATGAATGTGAGTACACGTCGTATCATATCGCTCCATCCCCAGCCTCACGCGTTCTCAGCGCCACTCCCGCCCTTTGCGAGTGGCACACGCCCGGATACCAGTTATCCAATCTTCGACAAAACGCCGGGGGACGACCCGTTCGTCAGAGACGACTTCATATTCGGTACGTCCGTTTTCGCGCACAATAGTTTCAGGACCGTAGCTCATTGGATCTCAGCCCTGGTCAAACTTGCGAAGCAACACCTGGACCCGGTGCAGTCGCAGGAATACCACAGGAGGCTGCTCGGCTTGGTGGCGGACGATGGTCAGGATCGAATACCTTCCTGTACGTGCTTCGACTGACAAACCTCGCACCAGAAGCCGTAGCTCTTGGGTGTGCGATGATCCCGCAACACGAGAGACATCGTCCAGCACGAACCCCGGAGCCGTCAGTCTCGTCGCTATGGAGCCATGTCCCGTCGCACACGTCTCCGGGGCCTCAGGTCCCTCTTGGCTCTCAAGCAGGTGCGACGTTCTCCTTCGGGATGCCGCCGGGAAGCCAGCCCAATCCTCCCATGAGGTCTACTTCGTCGCGCCGTCCGTCTCGCCCCCTCTCCCGGCAGCACGCGTTCAGAGGAGCGTGGAACGCAGACACCTTCTTCAACCCGGTGTGGTGGCTGAACCCGCGCGACGACTCCGCATCGACGTCCGGTCCCGCCCTGGAACAGTGGATGCACAGCGTCCGGATCATCAAGCGCGACTACGCCCGGGCCTCCTATGGGGCGACGAACACCCAGGGGGAGGACGACGTTGCAGCGAGCTGGCGCGCGAGCTTCAGGCTCGCGTTCCCCGCCTTTGACATCTTGCGACCCGGTGAGGACCCCACTCAGTCCACCAGGTGGCCCGGGTTCCATGCCTGAGCGCGGTGTCTGTTTGCTCGTGGTCTTCCGTTACGGACACGTCTTTTCTTTTCTACGATACTTGCTTGTGCTCTAATGTCACCTTTGACATGTACTACTAGTTATATAGCAGTTTAGTGTTCACCTAGGCGGTACCAGACCAGCCAATGACATATCAGTCATTCTTTTGCATACCTCGTTGCTCGCTGTGATTTGCACACCTCCATATGTTCGAAGTCTCGAGAACCAAGTACGTGCGGTCAGCTTGAGTCTCACTTATAGCTAGCATCACGTGACGCCAGCGTTGGCCTGCAGTGCGAGGGTTCCTTCTCCTCCGCCTCCATCTCCCAGCTGGCCTCACATCTCGCGTCCCGACATGCCACCTCTATGTATGCCCGCTATGCGCTTCAGACTGCTTCCCGATGTCCGACCTGCTCTCGACCGTCTGCCCGCGGAGCCACTCGAGGTGTCCAATTACTTCATGTCGCCTTCGCACATCCTCCACCTGAGTCTTGCACGATCACGTCGTAGTGCGACCACTGCTCCATCAGTCTTCCGCCATCCATGAAAAGGTCGCGCTGGCACTTCACTGCTCCTACGTCGTCCTGGTTTCGAGCGACACATGCATTCCAATCAGAGGAGGTGAGCTTTCAGTCGCGCGAGCAGACAAGGGCGGAGACGGCGCGGGTTTCGTGTGTCGTCCTCAGGGCGCGCTGTGCGATGAGGTCGCGTCGCATCTCGATGTGCTCTCGCACTTATGAGTGGGAACGGGGAGATATACTATTGGACGATAGGCTGCGGGCGGAACTTCGCGCGATCGCGCAAAGTGAGTGTGACCTCGGGCGCGACATGCATTGTTTCGCAGGTGCCCGCGACCTCCGACCACAACCAGCTCGTCCACCGTGTCTTGTGTCCATCCTCGTATTCCTTCAAGTTCATGGACCTCATCGGTTTCACGCTCTCGTTCAAGGATCATTCCCTGTACTTGCCTTCCGGATGCCCCATGTCAAGAAGGATGTCCTCGGACTCGGACTCGGACTCGCTCCCTAAGAGTCAGAGACCGAGACTGTCTTCACCCGTCCCTGGAATACGCTCACTCTCCGTTGTCCCAGCCTCGAGTCGTTGACAATGAGGATTGTAGGGAATACGTCCCGCATTGCCCTATCAGAGCAAACCATCGGCTCAAGTCGCTCAGTATCACCTTCATTCCCGCCCGGGGAACGTCGGATACGCCATCGTTACCTACATGTTCGATTGAACATGCGACTAGGATGGCATCCCTGCCTGCCTAGATGTCTCGCAACGATATGCGGCAACGTCGAGTGGCGGAATGGTTTGCGTCCATCACTAGCGCCCTTGGGGTCGAGGGCCTACTGCAGAATACTTAGTGCCCGAGGACGGGTGAGAGCTTGGTTGCGTTCTTCTACTGGGATCGACCACGGCGGTGGAGATGCGATTTGTCGCCAACTGGACATCCAGACGTTGAGGTTCTTCGAGCTGCTGACGCAGCGCAACCCCGCAGCAGAGGAGGTGCTGCTGAGGATATTCTGTTCTTGTCTGCTCCTGCTCACGGCGTGGGCGCTGTTGAGCAAGGCGCATGGGAGCGCAGTACTGTACCACCGCCCCGTTGCTATTCCGAGACTCGCGACGACCTTTGGGTAGTGTGTAGCTCATGTCTCTTCACTCGTCGTACATGATTGTCGGTCCTTATAGGCCTCGATATCACCATGACACCATGATTATGGTCAAGTGCATCTTCGTTCTTGTTTGTTCATCTACTTCTACCCTGACGTATCATCACCGCTCTACGTACCGGGCCTCTCGATCAACATGGGTTGTATCTTGATGAATGGATGGAAGTTGGAACCACGTTCGAAGACCCGGGCTTCGTTCCTTGCGCACTCCTCGTGTGGCCGCACCTACAGACTGTAAGATACAAATATGAGCCCCCTAGCTTCCGCCTCTTCAGAATTGGACCACGCCCTACTTGAAGATGTCCTCTGCAGCTTTTGTCCAGAGCTTGTACGTTGCTGAGTTCTGACCTTTCAATCTGTTATTCTCACCATGATTCTGACATGCATCATCCGTCAGAGTAACAGAATTCGATTGCGACGTTGCGGCGGCTAGTGAGTATGGCATCGTATATGACCTTGACAGTCACTAACAACTTTTCTATGTCAATTGCGTAGCCTTCTTATTCGTTGAATACTTCGCGCACCTCCCGCAGGAAGTCGATCTCTTCTGGAGGGGAAGATTCACTGTTGCGCCCGTCCTCTTTCTGAGCAACAGATACCTGTCGCTGCTTGCTCAAATACTCTCATTCCCAAACCCCCAATCTGACAAGGTTCGTCAACTTATGAATATTATCCCGTGCACAGCGTCTTACTGATCTACACAGAGGTGCAGCGTTTAATCAAGAGTCCATACCATGGGATGCGCGACTGAGATCGTGTTTGATACAGCTGTTCATTCGTCGCTTTCGCCTATCAGACAATTCGCCTGCTGCCTTACTTTCCGTGGGCAGGTCAGTCTGTCCCATGATCCATGCGCTGGTCTATGAGTCCTAATCCGACGCCGCTGCAGTATTTTCAGCCTTACGAACAGCGGCGCTGTGCCCTGGCCACCTCAGATGGCCAATTGGGATGCTCGTCCTTCTCTTGTCGTCTGTGCCTTTAGGGATCAACTTCGTGAGTTGCGTTGAATCGATTTGGCACATGTGCGCTTACATCTTCATCCTCAAGGCCAACTATCGCTGGTTGAGCCCCACTGTGATACCAACACTTGGATGTGTTGACGAGGTGCCTCAATCCCTGCAGCTCAGTAGAGAGTGAGTGCATGGCACAAGAACCCTTGAGAACGTTCACGGTCATACTTATCAGAAACTCCGCAGCTGTTCGTAACGTGCCCACCCAACGATGTCTGATAGGTGCTGACTTAGTACCTCCCTAGTCACCATCACCTCTAGGACCTGCCTCATCATTTCGGACCTCGTTGTCTTTGGCGTAACTTGGCACGGAACATACCGTACTACTCAATTGGTGCGGGTTGCTGCCGGAGAACAGAGCAAGCATGCTACTTATTCAGAAACACTTCTTCGAGATGGTAGGCCTGCCGCCTTTCATCTGTGGCTAGCATGTCAATGTCTACAGAGCTAACTCAGATACGTACTCCTAATAACAGGAACAATATACTTTTTGTAAGATCTATATCACCTTCCCCCGAAATCTAGTTCCTTATGCACCATTCCCCAGCGTTCTCATGATGCTGAATATTCTCCACCTACTCTTCTCGATGCTCTCGGTAAGTCTTCGAAACTGAAGTATTTTCTCTTGCAAAGATTCCTGGGGATTCATCTCCAATGCCTCAGATGGCCGCCGTTGGCCTTGACTCCGTCAGCTACGTCACGTACTTCACGGATCCGTATGTCTTACCTTTCCATCCTGTTGTGTCACTACATACTGACACTTTAACAACCTATCGTCCTGTAGTATCACCTCGATCCTCATATCGCGATTTCTCCTCGACCTGCAAGAAGTCCACCAATACCGGGCCGATCCGCAATTGTCCAGTCTGTCTGTGGGCCAGGACTCCCTTCGCTTCTCTAGGGTGATGGGTTCGTTGGGCGAGTCGCTTCCTCCCCCGGGCGACACCTCGCTCGAGGACGAACGACTTCAAGTTGCCTCCGAAGACGCATCCGAGGATAATGGCGGTGACGAAGTAGGCTAGGACTCGGAGGCAGATGCGATGATGGAGGAGGCTAGGGCTTAGTTGCCGGATTTTATGGACTCGACAACAGCGTTGTGGATTGGAATCCCGGCCGGATGTTCTCGTCCTCACTAGTGATGGGGGCTTTGACCCGGACTCGTCGCTCACCCGACGCCAATCGTTCGCCTTGTACACTCGTCTCAATCATCTCTGTACTTTTGACTGTTTTGTAATTTAATTGGAGACGGCCTGGCGGAAGTTCTCCCCGGGTTCGCAGTGTATAGCACGAGTCCAGAACGCAGTTGAGCGCTTCTCCTTTGACCGCCACCACGACGATGACTCTGAGGGACGGTATTGACTCGCCTCGTCGTTCTGCTCGTCGTTCTGCTCGTCGGCGACATATCTCAACATGTCTCTACTAGTTCTCTCAGCGCGCGACACTTTCGAGGTCACCACCCGATTCGGCCCGGACGAGCTCGTCGACCTGATGGCTGGTGTCTTCTCGCAGCTGTCTTCGTCCGACCCCGGGATCGTCCAGCCGCACCGGACGACCATATCGACGCAGAATCACACCGCGCTCTTCATGCCATCGCGCATCGCGTCGTCGGGGACGACGATGAAGGTCGTGTCGGTGCCCACCGCGGGCGCGCCGGAGGATGTAAAGGCGAGGGGCCTTCCTGCGAGTACGATCGTGATGGACGAGCATAGTGGTCATGTCAGGGCCATCGTCAACGCGAGGCTGTTGACTGCCTTGCGCAACGCTGCCGGTGAGTGTGTTTCTGGGAAGGAGAGACTCTGGAAGGACACATGCATCAAGTCGGATTTCGCATTGTCTCCCTTCATCTCGTTCTCGAGCCCGTATTCCGCCATCTAGGCTACCGAATGCCTGTGATTAATCAGGATCGAGCTCGGTTGGCACGGCAGGGATCCCAGCGTTTCCGACCGGCCAAAAGGTGTGCCAGTGGGCGAGAAGACAGTACACGAGGTTACCTTTCGGCCGTTTTTCAAGCCAAAAGGAACCCCTTTGGACGGTTGTCTCTGAAACGAAACAGAAGATATGCACGGGCGCCGTATTTTGCTCAACTTTTCGCCCGTCTGAATTGCCGGTATCCCTGCCGTGTGGCCTTCCGCAAGTTATCGTATCGTTCTTACAAGTGTAATGACGGACATGCTACACGGGTCATCTTCGGAGCCATCGCTGTCCATGCAGCGCAGCCATTCTCTGCATCGGAGGGCTTGAAACTGAGATAGATGCGGCGAAGGCCTCCTGTTGACCGGTTCGTCGAGTACCTTTCTTACGGCGTCCTTGGGGCGAAGCAACCATAGCCACCGGCTCAATATTCCTCAAATCTCTTACAACTCTCTTCCACCTTAGGCTCTCTGCTCTCTGCTCGCTTGCTACTTCGCTCTGAACCGACCAGCATCGTCGCGATCGGAGCCGGGGCCCAGGTTCAAGCCCACGTCTCGCTTTTCCTGACTGCATATCCGTCCATCCGGACATGCACGGTCTTCAATCGGTCACAGAACGCACGATTGCAATCCCTTTGCGACCGCATAGGCTCGAGGTTTCCTGCTGTCCAGATCTCGACCGGCATATTGTCACCCGCTGAAAGTCCTATCCTTCGTGAACGCATCGGACAGGCCAGCATCATCGTTACTGCGACGTCCTCCAAAGAGCCGCTCTTCCCATCCGAATACGTGCGAGCGGGCACGCACCTTTGCCTCATTGGATCATATACGCCCCAGATGTCAGTCCCACGTCCGCTGATATCGTTCGTGACTAATGCGTGGACATCCAGGCATGAGATCGATACCGGCCTAGTCAAACGTGCAGGCAAAGTCGTCGTTGACCAAAAGTCTGCTTGCTTGGTAGGTCATGGCATCCGTCTCATTCCATCGCCTCACCTCACAATGTTGCTAGACCGAGGCCGGAGAGCTCATCACTGCAGGCTCCAGAGAGTCGGACCTGGTCGAGATCGGGCAACTACTGGACGTCAAGCACCCATCTTGGACCCCGCGTGCAGATGTTGTTCAAGATGTCCGACAGAGCGGCGATCTCACGATCTTCAAGTCGGTGGGCGTCGGCGTGCAGGATGTCGCGATTGCATGTGCTGTGGTCGACCGTGCCGTGAAGGACGGGATTGGCAGGCAAATTGAGGATTACGACGAGGAGCTGTAGATAAAGTGGCAAGTGCGGTCTCGCTGTGGTTCATTGATTCCCTTCTGACACGTCTCGCGACAGAGATGTATTGTACACATATGAATCGGAAGAACGATGCGGGTGTTAACCACGTGCAATTCAATGGTGTATCCCCTAGCCTCCGCTCGCCGCGCGCTCGGCCGGTTGTTCAGTCGAGCCACCGACCACATACTATTGTCAATGGCATCGATGGACTCGGCGTAGGTGTCCGCGCCGGGGCTGACAATGTATACGCGTCGGGGCGGCACTGATGGGGTGCTTCGACGCCAGTGAGAACTGCTTTGTTACATCCGCCCAACTCCGTCGATTTGTACGCACCTTGCGCGAGGGGGAGGTCGACCAGGACCCCTGACCTCGAGGCGGGTGGGAGCACGGTGGCAAAGAGACTGTCAAGGTTAGAGGGTCGACTATCTCACAGCTCTCCGGTGACTGATAGTCACTTGACAGGCCCTGCTGAGCCACGACACAGCAGCGATATAGCGGGACGCAGTTCGCAGAAGATACGGGAAGCAATTGATGATCCGCGTCGAGAAACACAAGACGCCGTTCTCCCTGCAACTCGACTTGGAGTCGATCAAGGTCGCCGCTTCGGAGTTTATCAGGTATATGTCCCCGGCATGCGTTGCCAACACGTCGTCCGTGGAACACTCTTTCGTCTCGGGAAATCAAGCTGGACTTCGACATCCGCGATGGGCCTCAACTATCAAGGCGGGCACGATGAGTTCGTGAGTGCTGGGATCCGCGCTGACAGCGTCCTCCTTCATTAACTGGCTTCCGCTCCGTCCGCAGGCGAACGTGGTGTTCTCGCATGAGCTGCACAGGTGATATTCCGCGCGGGGCACCGTCTCTGTTCTCGCTTCACCGGGGAACCTCAAGACCGACCTGCAGGGACATAGCTCGAAGGTCGACGAGCTGCATGGTACCCGCACCCCATGGGCAGCGTAGGGTCGAAGGGCATAAGCGCTCACCGATACTTTCGCCGCCAGAACTCGCTGAAACCTACAGCGATGGGCGCGCTCACTCAACTGTACGCCGGAACCACGCCTGAGAGTGCCGATCTCGGGGGCACGGGTGCGTTCTCGAGTCCTTCTTCGCCCCGGATCCGTGCCGCATGGGTTACACGTGCATGCACATAGCAGCACCTGATACCGTGGGCGAGGCAAAGGAGACGGTTGATCCCGAAACAGGGCGCAGGATGTGGAAATGGCTCGAGAAGGAGATGAAGGATATTGGATACCGACCGTGACATGCGCGTCCTCGCCGTGCTTTGGCGTCGAGCATCCTTGAGAACCGTTGTCCTTCTCAACTTCAGACCGGCTTCGGTTCATTTCCGCGATACGACGAGCGACATTCCGACCCTTTGCGGAGTCAATGCAGATTCAAGCACCTTCCTTTCGACCCGGATGGACCCTTTATCTGTGTACACGCTGATGGCATGCGCTCTGGCGAGTGCTTTTCGGACTGCGGAGGTAACAATACCCGAAAGCGCGGCTTTCGTGCACACTCGCGATGTCTATCGCATCTAACGCTTTGATCTTTCCATCTCAGGTCTATTGTCGTCCCAAAGGTGCGCGGCATTTGCCGCCGTACGCACGGTGGCTGCCTTCCAGAACGAAGGCTGTTCAATGCTCAACGTATACCCCGCGGCTATGTCAAGCCTGATTGGCTTTAGACGATTCATCGCACATTCACGGGGAAGTTGCATGGAACTACACCTGGGGTGAGAACGTTTTCATTCTGAAGATTCGATCCAGACAACAGTGGGCTGACGGGCGCCAACTCTATGTTTGGACTCGGATCGCAGACATCCTGCTGGCAGCATCGACAGAACACATGCTTCGCGCGCGATTCATCAGGATCGAGGGACGAGTCGCAAGTGACCAGGGAGAGAGCCTTGTGAACGAGACAATCGCTGTCATGGGCAGCATGGTGACAAGCGCATTGTCCCGGCCACAAAGCAGCGCCGCGCCCCTGTATCTGTGGCCAGCCGCACTGCACTTGTTGTCTGTCGTCGGTCCTCGGATACCAAAGCGGCCCAGTCGCGGTTGGGATATAATAGGTCGGTCGTGGTGCAGTCCTAACTCACAACACACCCACTCCACTCACTCGCTCCTTCAGAGTTCGTCTCCGCTCTTGACGAGCAGGTCATATCGCCGCACCCGCGTCACTCTCTTTCTTTCTCTTTCAAGTTCACGTTTCCTTTTTGAGAAATGATTCTCCCCTCGTCGTCGAAGAGTGCCGTCAACATGCGCTCCGCAACGATCCTTGTTGCTTCTCTGCTGGCCTTCATCCCGAACGTCGTCGGGCACGGCTACCTCAAGAGCGTGGCCATCGATGGCAAGACGTACCAGGGCAACGTACCTAACAACCCTTCTGGTGAGCAGCATGGCGTATAGCGATCCGGCGGCGCAGAAGATACTGACACCGCGTCGCATTACGTAGTCGACAGCCCGATCCGCCTCATCGACGACGTCGACCCCGTCAAGGGCGCGTCGAACCCGAACCTCTCGTGTGGCCAGAACGCGCAGAACGCGGCCCTCGTCGCGTCCGCCAACCCCGGCAGCGAGGTCGCTTTTGCGTGGGCCTCTGGCAACGGCGGCAACGTGAGCTCTCCCTTCCCCCCACTCAATGCTGCATCACTCATTGCGAAAACGTCTATGCAGTGGCCGCACAACACGGGTCCGATGCTGACTTACATGGCGTCCTGCGGGGACACGACGTGCGACAAATTCGATGCCTCGAACGCGCAGTGGTTCAAGGTCGATGAAGTCGGCAAGAAGAGCGACGGCTCTGCGTGGGTCCAGCAGGACATCAGTACGTGTTACCCTGATGCATTAGGCGTACGAGTGCTGACCGTTATCGACTCATGTAGTGAACGGCAAGACGTACTCGTTCACGCTCCCCGACAACATTCAGCCCGGCGACTATCTCATCCGGCATGAGGTGCGTGGTGCGACCTTCTACACCCAGAGCCCTGGAACTGACCGTGGGCTGTGATGTGCACACAGATCATCGCTCTGCAGCTTGCTGTGTCCGAGGGCGGCGCGGAGTTCTACCCGTCTTGCACGCAGGTCCGCATCGGGGGCAACGGCAACGGCGCACCCAACGCCACCGTCAGCTTCCCCGGCGCGTACTCGGACACCGACCCCGGCATCCTCACTCCCGACGTACGTCTTGACTTCTACACACGTCTGTTCTGCAACTGACGATTCTCCCTTTTATCTCTCCCCTGACAGGTCTACAACCCGGGCTTCACGTACACCTTCCCCGGGCCCGCGATCGCCTCCTTCGTCGCTGGCTCTAGCGGCAGCGGCAACGGAAACAACGCCTCGACCAACAGCACTGCCAGTGCTTCCTCCGCCGTCCCGTCCTCGACAACCCCGTCCTCTGCGGCGCCGTCGAGTTCGTCTACGAGCGGCTCGGGTGGCTGCTACGACATGAACGGCAACTACGCCCGCGACGAGTACCGCCCGCGCCGCCTGAGCCGAGTTATGCGCAACATGAACTAGGCCCGTATGCCGCCACCACGCTACTTATGATGACGACCCGCATGCCGTTATGCACACGACGCCAGGGGATGCCGTGAGGGCATCGTAAAGGTCGAGGTCCTCGGGCTGGGTCCCGTCGGGGTCACAGTGGGTCAGCAGGCAGACTGACCGAGGGTTAACATTATCGCTGTATCGTTATTTGGTCACGACGACAGAATGTATCCAGTATGAGCCTCTTCTGTGGTCGCAGCCGCCTCCAACTCCGCCTCCTGGCCTACTTGGTCGCCGCCATGTTCCTCCGACTCGGATGCGTGTGCGTCTTCGGCGGCGAGCCGTGCGTCCTCGAGCGAAGTGTCGCCTGGGGGAGGAAGCGACTCGCCCAGCGAACCGATCACCTTGCTAGTGGCGAAGTGAAGAGAGCCCTGGCTAACAGAGAGACTGGACAGTTGCGGATCGGCCCGGTGTTGATGGACTTCTTGGAGGTCGATGAGGAACCGCGAGACGAGTATTGAGGTGATGCTGCAGAATGACATTAGCATGCAGCATCGACGTGATAACTTGAAGTCCAGCGCGGCAGGGCGGTGGAAAGATGGAACGTACGGATCTGTGAAGATTGCGATCAGGCTGATGGACTGAAGGGTGTCGGAGGCAATCTGGGGTAACGTTGGATGGTGGGAAGTAATATGAGGGACCATCGTAGTACTTCGATTGCAGGGACTTACCGAGAGTATTGAGAACAGCAGGTGGAGAACATTCAGCATTGCGAGGACACTGCAAAGGTGAAATTAGAACCGGATGCTGGAGTGGAGGCAGGTGGAGCTAGAGGCCTTACAGAAAGTATATCGTTCCTGATAGTCGTGTATGTGAGTGACTCGTAGCTCTGCAGACATACTTGCACTGGCAGACGGCGTACCATCTCGAAGAAGTGTTCCTGAATAAGTATGCTTGATCTGCTCTCCGGCGCCAACCCGTACTAGTTGAGTCTGTACGGTATGTTCCGTGCCAAGTTACTCCCAGGACCATGAGGTCCGCAACGATGAGGCAGGTCCTAGAGATGATGATGACTACGGAGTAAGTCAGCGCATCAGGTATACTAGTTCATATATCCCCAGGTTACGAACAGCTGCGGAGTTTCTGGTAAGTATGACCATGAACGTTCCGAGAGTCACGTTGTATAAGGCACCCACTCTCTACTGAGCTGCGCAGATATAAAGTTCTCATCAAAGCATCCAAGTATCGGTATTATAGTGAAGCTCGACCAGCGATACATGGCCTACTTGATAATGAGAATTGATATGCACGTGTGAATTTGAATTTAACGCAACTCACGAAGTTGATGCCTATAGGCACAGAAGATAATAGAAAGACGAGCATCCCCAACGGCCATCTGAGGTAAGGCGGACACAATGCGCATGTTCGTAAGGCAGAAAATACTACAGCGGCATTGCGTGAGTGCGGATAAATAGAGCGCATAAGCCATGGGACGGACTGACATGCCCAGGGAAGGTACGGCAGCAGGCGAATTGCCCAGGCGGCCTTCACAAAGATGGCGCAGCTGTGTCATATGCGGTTTCAGTTGCACATTGACGAAAGGCAACACCTCTTCACAGTCGTGCAGAAAAGCGTTGAGCACGGTAAAATGTCATGGTTCAAGGTGCAACGACGAACCTTGTCAGATGCGGGGTTGACAAATTGTAGTATTTGAGTCAGGAGAGACAGGTATCTGTTGCTCAGAAAGAGGACGGACGGTCCGGCAAGTCTTCCCTTCCAGAAGAGGTCGATTTCCTGCGGAAGGTGCACCACGTATTCGACAAATATCAGCGCTGTGAAAGGGACGGGGACTCGTGAGTGACCGTCAGGCTCATATACGATGGCAATCCTACTAGCCGCGGCGTAGCCACAATAACCGTTTGCCACGCTGAAGGATGCAGGGTGCCAGATGAGTGATAATTACCGATTGTATGTGGGGGAGAGCGACATACATGCTCTGAAAAACGGCCGCTGAGGACATCTTGTTCTTGTGGGGTCTGTTTCAAATCTGAAGAGGTGGAAGCTAGTTTCACCGGAAGTCGCATGTATATAGCTGGTAGCTGAAGCCACACAAGCAGTGCGCAAGGAGCAGAGCCCTCTGAACGCAGTTCGAGCCATTATTCACCAAGGCGCAACCTGTGGCAGTTGTGAGGCCCACAATCATGGTGGCACCGAAGATTGTACACCGCAATCTGGAAACCGTGACGCCCGCCTCGTAAGATCCGAATCTCGCTTCGCCACCGCGTTCGCGCGAGTTAGGTTAATCCTTGCGCATCCCATACCAAATCACTGCCGTGCCCGTGCCGAGATGGATGGAGACGAGTCAATGTCATCGCGATACAGGACTATATTATCGGGAAAAGTCTAGCGCTATCCCTGGACGTAGCAATAGCTAGGCGACATATCTCCATCTCGAATCATGCGCCCCGAACAGCCTTAGCCGGAGCAGACATGAAAGAGGATATCCTCAGCCGCGCCTCGTGGGCCATGGGGGTGCGCTCCGACAGCAGCTCGGAGAGCTTTTTCTGTCCAACGGCTGTTTGACCACTTGGGCACAGATGGCAAGGCTCCCCACCGGGCCTCATCATTCCACACTACTTTCCGGTAGGAAAAGCAGATGTGAAGAGGCTATGGCAGAGATCACTCCGCCAGGAGAGCAACAAACACCAGGATGCGGTTTTACCTGATACACCGTGAGGACAACAGAAACTCGAAAAGGTGTTAGCCGCACTTCCCACCGATTAATGTGAGGTCCGCCATAATATCGTGCTTGGTAGTACTGAGGCCGCGGTGGACCGGAAGAGCATGAATACCGTGTAAGCGCCCAGAGGCCATCCGGGGAAAGGGGAAACGGAGAGAGTGGAAATCACGGGACGCTGATTGGTTTCGGCCGCAACCGGGAGCATCGGGGCAAGGGAGCCGAGGCCCGCTCGTCGTCGACGTCGACGCGAACGCCGACACTGTCCTCCACTCCTCTCTCACCGTCGTCCGCGACACACTCGACGCCATGCTCAGAAAAACTCTCGCGAGAGGCCTCCGCGCACCTGCCACCCGCTCATTCCACTCCTCCGCCCCCGCGCGCAAGGTCGTCGCGACGAACCCTGTCAAGGCCCAGGAGGTCCAGGTACGTGCCTTCCCCGCGTTACCCCCGTCGAGCTCTGCGTCGTTCTGAACGGTTTCGGTCCTTCTAGTCGTTTGGCAAGTACCCCATCATCGAGCATGAGTACGATGCTATCGTCGTGTGAGTATCCGAGTGCATCGTTCTCCGCCCTCTCCTTAAACCCGCATCACCATCCAGAGGAGCTGGCGGCGCCGGTCTGCGAGCAGCGTTCGGTCTCGCAGAGGCCGGCTTCAACACCGCATGTATCACCAAGCTCTTCCCTACCCGGAGTCACACCGTCGCTGCTCAGGTATGTTGCCGCGCTCGCTTTCCCCGCGAGCCCAAACGCTGACTATATGCATAGGGTGGTATCAACGCCGCGCTCGGCGTAAGTACACCGTGACACAAGTCTATGTTGGACGACAGTGCTGATGGACTGTACAGAACATGACCGAAGACGACTGGCGGTGGCACATGTACGACACGGTGAGTAGCTCCAGGCCAGGGGTGGACCCTTCGACGATAGCCCGTGTATGCAGTTCGCGTGCTAGCAGCATGGCCCGATATCTTCATGCTTTCCTTCGCGCTATGAGAAGTCTTAGAAGATACTGCGCGCATCAGGCTCTGGCCAACACATGCGTCCGACCTCCGTGGTCTGAGTGCCTGCTGGCTGCTCTCTTGGGTGATCCGACCTCAGGTTCTAGTTCGCGTGTTATATGCAGTCGCATGCCAACATACATGTACCTTCATCTCCATTCTCCTCTCCCCGAGAAGATCATTATATGCTTGACGTCTCCATTTTTCTGCCTACCTACTGCAACTTATACTTGAACATGGACTCACCCTCCCACAGGTCAAGGGTTCCGACTGGCTTGGAGACCAGGACGCCATCCACTACATGACTCGCGAGGCTCCTAAGACCGTCATTGAGGTACGGGTGCCTGTCCTCAATCGCGTCCTCCGCTCTAACTCCCTCGCAGCTTGAGCACTTTGGTGTGCCCTTCTCAAGAACGAAGGACGGCAAGATCTACCAGCGCGCGTTCGGTGGTCAATCCCTGAAGTTCGGCAAGGGTGGCCAGGCCTACCGCTGCGCCGCCGCGGCCGACCGTACCGGTCACGCGCTCCTCCACACGCTCTACGGCCAGTCCCTTCGCCACAACACGAACTTCTTCATTGAGTACTTCGCGCTCGACCTGATCATGCAGGATGGCGAGTGTGTTGGTGTGATGGCGCTGAACATGGAGGACGGTACTCTGCACCGCTTCCGCGCACACAAGACCGTCCTCGCCACTGGCGGCTATGGTCGTGCATACTTCAGCTGCACGAGTGCACACACGTGCTCGGGCGATGGTAACGCGATGGTCGCGCGTGCCGGCCTCCCGCTCCAGGACCCCGAGTTCGTGCAGTTCCACCCGACTGGTATCTACGGCGCTGGCTGTCTCATCACCGAGGGTACGTGCAAAGCGCGATGATGTCAAGATACTTTGCTGATGTTCCACCAGGTTCGCGTGGTGAGGGAGGATACCTGCTCAACTCGGAGGGTGAGCGTTTCATGGAGCGTTATGCGCCAACCGCGAAGGATCTTGCCTCTCGCGACGTCGTCTCCCGTTCCATGACAATTGAGATTCGCGAGGGTCGTGGTGTCGGTCCCGAGAAGGACCACATCTACCTCCAGCTCAGCCATCTCCCTGCTGAGATCCTCCACGAGCGTCTCCCTGGTATCTCGGAGACGGCTGCTATCTTCGCTGGCGTCGATGTCACGAAGGAGCCCATTCCTGTGCTGCCCACCGTCCACTACAACAGTAAGCCTGCAGCTGGTTCCGCATGTCGATACAGTGACTAACGTACGCACGCAGTGGGTGGTATCCCGACACGCTACACTGGTGAGGTCATCACGCAGGACAAGGACGGCAAGGACAAGGTCGTCCCTGGCCTGTACGCCGCCGGCGAGGCTGCGTGTGTGTCCGTCCACGGCGCGAACCGTCTCGGCGCGAACTCGCTCCTCGACATCGTCGTGTTCGGCCGTGCATGCGCGCACCACATCCAGGAGACGCTGACCCCGGGCAAGCCGCACAAGGAGCTCCCTGCCGACGCCGGTCTGCACAGCGTCGAGTTCCTCGACAAGATCAGGAAGTCGGACGGCCCCCTCCACACGGCGAAGATCCGGTTGGATATGCAGAAGGCCATGCAGGCTGATGCGGCTGTCTTCCGGTATGTCTTTTCTCTGATCATATGTACACGACACGCGGGGTGGTTGGCTGATATGCGTGGTGCCGTGCAGTACTCAGCAGACCCTTGACGAGGGTGTCCAGAAGCTCCGTGCGATCTACAAGACCTTTGAGCAGGTCGGCATCAAGGACAGGAGCATGATCTGGAACTCGTGAGTTGTCCTCGACGCGCCCCTTTCTAGTGCTGCACCACGGATTGACCACATATTCGTTCTCGCTCTCGCTCGCAGGGACCTCGTTGAGACCCTCGAGCTCCGCAACCTCCTCCAGTGTGCCATCCAGACCATCACCGCCGCCGCTGCGCGCAAGGAGTCGCGTGGTGCGCACGCGCGTGAGGACTACCCTGAGGTGCGTCGCGTTTCCCCCTCCCTTCCCGTTGTCGTTCCTCCCTCTGTGTGTTATGTGATGAGACATGGTGCTGACTGGCATTGGACTCGGACAGCGCCTCGACGACACCTGGATGAAGCACACGCTGACGTGGCAGCACGACGTGAACGAGCCGGACGTGGAGATCAAGTATCGGAACGTGATCCACACGACGCTCGACGAGAACGAGTGCAAGTCGGTGCCGCCGTTCAAGCGTGTGTACTAAATGCGTTCGCTTTCTTTTTCTCCTTCCCCCATGCGTCTGGCATTTGCTCCCCTATCCCACCCAACTTTGGTTGTCTGTTCGTAGGAGGATCACAGACAATGCACTGTCGTTGTAAAACCTCTTTGTTGCGTGTGGGGTTGCGTGCTGCGTCGTCGTCTTTACTGTTCGGTGGAGGTTCCGGACGCTGTTATGGTGGTTCTCGGACGGTTGGTGGCGTGGAGATCCTGAGACCTTGAGGCTGAAGTGGAATTTGTCGTGATGCATGAGCTATAAAGGGGTCCGTCGATATGATGACGGCTGCAATAATGCATAAAATCTGGTAATGCATAGCAAAACCGGGGAAGCGGGGAAGCATGCACGTCCCGCACTGCGCAGAGATTTGTGCATAAAACTTCATGTCGTCGACGTCAAACTGCGGCCTCAAGCAGGTATCGGTCCCACTTGACTAGCACTGCAAGGATGTACATATGTCAAGCTCGGATTCGAAGAGGAGAGAGTAGATGGGGAGCGACGTACGTTCTCCTTGATGTCGAGGTACCACATGGGCTCACCCTCAGCATATCCCATCTTCTTGAACACTTTGAGGGCGTCATCACGCTGGCGCGCCGAGAACGTCGCTATCTCGCGGTTCGAGTAGAACGTGAGCAGGAGCTTGCCGCAGGGGGCGCCATGCACGTCGCTCGTAGAACTTGATGACGATGTTCCGCCACGTGCAGAGCACGTCGCACTCCTCGTCCTCGGGGCACTCCTTCGCGCCCCAGCCGCGCCGCAGTGCCCAGTCAAACACTTTATCTCGGTCGCATGGCACGCCAAACCAGAGGAGCGGGATGTCTTTGAAGTAGGTGTGTTACACGGAGCGGGTTGAGTTGCGCTGGAAGCGTGCGCGAAGGGAGCATCTTCATGACGATGTTTTCCTGGCGTGTGCGTGTGCGTGTGGTCAGTATTTCTGTTGTGTAATACGACTCCGGAGCTGCGTGGCTTACCCCGCGTACGAGTTTGAGCTTCGGGTATACGTTTATCGGATAGCACGCTCGTACGTGGTCAACCCACTGTGCTGGAGTATACTTGTCCGGTGAATAGTTGCCAACAGGCCTGAAGGGGATGCTCGAGAAAGAAGGTGGACCGGCAGGTTCGCTCGCATTGTCAACGGAATCTGACATCGCAGACGATGGGTGGTGGTCACTGTCCGAATCTACAACAAAGACTCAGAAAACGGAACTGTGATGCGAAGTAAGCGGAGGGGGGACGGATACAACACATTGGTAAGCGGAGTCAAAATGTATTAAGAGTGCAGTAAGCGGACAATGAATTCAACGATGATGCAGGGGTAAGTAACAAGAACAATAGCCCAGCCTTGTCGTAGGACCGACGTCAAGGCTGCGGCGTCGAGTGAGTATCGGGCCAGTAGTCGACTAGCACTGCAAGAATGTCAAACTCGGACTCGAAGAGAACAGATGGCAGCGACGTACGTCCTCCCTGATGTCGAGGTACCACTTGGGCTCGTCCTCAGCATACCCCATCTTCTTGAACACTTTGAGGGCGTCATCACGGTGACGCGCCGATAACGTCGCCATCTCGCGGTTCGAGTAGAACGTGAGCAGCAGCTTGCCATAGGGGGCGCCAAACACGTCGCGCGTGCGTATGTGCATCTTGTACCTCTCGTAGAACTTGATGACGATGTTCCGCCACGTGCAGAGCATGTCGTACTCCTCGTCCTCGGGGCACTCCTTTGCGCCCCAGCCGCGCCGCAGTGCCCACTTGAAAACCCTGTCTCGCTCGAATGGAACGCCAAACCAGACAAGCGGAATGTCTTCAAATTTGGGGTGTTCGAAATCAACACGGAACGGGTGGAGTTGGGCTGGAAGAATTCGCGCTGGGAGCATCTTCTTGACCGTGTTTTTCTAGCGTGTGGTCAGTATCCCAATTATGATGCGACTCTGGAACTACGTGGCTTACCCCGCGTACGATCTCGAGCTTCGGGTATACGTGAATTGGGAAACACGCTCGTATATGGTCAACCCACTGTGCCGGAGTATACTTGTCTGGAGAATAGCGGCCTACAGGCTTAGAGAGATCGATCGAAGAAGGAGTTGAATCGACAGGTTCGTTTGCGTTGTTATTGGGTGTTATGGAATCAGACATCGCATCCGTTGGGTGATGGTCGATGGCGAGCAGTCGTGCTTCGGGAAGGGGTGCACGCAAGTTCGTGCCTCAATTTATCCCTGACACGTGATCGCGAAGATTCGACGAGTAACCTACAGCTTGGCCACATTCTCGTTGATAGCAGAATTCAGGCTGAAGATGAACCCCCCAATTCGGCATAAATACTATACTGCACAGAGAAATAGTCCATGTATGAAGCATAGCATGATAGGCAGATACTCGTCATGAGGTAGCACGCGGTCCAAGCCCAACCGGCTTCTCATCCTGACGCCCTGGCTGCTCGGCCGCATCCTCGGGACTCTCCAGCTCCTCGAGCAGCCGCGTTATCTTCACTGAGACGTCGTCGAGCTCGATCTCGGCCCCGGCCGACGTTGGACGGTCCTGATTTTGCAGTTGTGTCACGACGGCGACGAAGCTCGAGCTCGTCTGCTGGGTAGTCTTGGTGTGTCGGTCTCGACTGGAGCGTTCTTGTGCGAGGCCGACGCGGACGACAATCATGTTGAAGACAATTGAGATAATGGGGGAGGTCTAGTCATGAAAAGCCCGGTAGTGATTCGCGATCAGTGCTTCAACACAATGTGGAGACCAGGGACGGAGAACGCACTATGTCCATTAGTATAAAGACGGCATTCGACTGTGTGAGGAAGAGGATCATGCCGGCACCGACCGTGGCCGAGTATATTGCCCCGCTCTCGATGACTACGCGCAAAACCGGCGCGAGCCCGAGTCCCGAGCGGGAGCTCCAGCGCGCGGTCCCGCGAACCACAACCCACAAACGGTACGCCAGAAGGGCTTCTATAGCGTGAGTACCGTGACTTGCACCAAGGGGCTGAGGATTGCCTACCGGTTGCAAGGAAGTTCGTGCTGAGGTCGAGAGTGTATAGTGCTCTAATCCATGGGACAACCTGGGGGTTGAAGGGTGAGCCTGCCTGTTGGATGAGCGTGGTGAAGTTGGTTCCGATGACGGCAACTGGGCAAGGTGATGACCCATATATATCTCCTCAATAGAAACACATGAAAGCCTTGAGGATGACTCTCACCGAGGAGCCAACTCCATGCCAATATAGGTAGCGCGACGACGGAAATGCTCTGCCAGACAACGTATGCACTGTAGATCTGCGGGAACGAGTATAGTCAACTTCGGTGAATGTGACAGGGGACAAGTTCCCTCAGTCCCGCACTGTTCATGAGGTCCAACTGTGATGAAGCCCTGGTATACCTGTACGATATTCACGCCCATTTCCTGACATCTCAAGTAAACGACGATCCTTGTGTAGATTTGGTGAAGAGGTTGAACTGACCGCGGTGGAGAGCACAAAGAGACCGCAAGGCGCAGCTAACATGTTGTGACGACGCTTGTGCCGATGTCCGGCGAGGATCCACATGATGAGCATGAACATGAGCACAGAGAATCCTGTAGCGAGCGAGTCAGTTCCAGCCGCGAAACCGACAGGTTCAGTCAAGGGACTCACCGTACAACATCGCCTGGAAGGTCGAGAAGACACTCGCCTTCTTCAATGACACCATAGGGAGAGAGCAATGCCCTATCAAGGTCTCCAGGGAATCTGGGATAGGGCGTGACAGGACGGGATAAAGACAGGACCCTTCCGGATAACCTACGTCTGCTTCCATACATGCTCGTCTGCCTTAGCCCCGATTGCACGGTCGAGACCGCATTCTGTTCCATTAGCAAGCTCCAACCTAAAGAACAACGGAAAACTGAGAAGATTGCGAGCTTCGGGACTGCGCGCGTGGCGCACGAGAGGGAGTGGATTCTGGAAGCTAAGGCAGTGTACGGAGGAGGGAATTAAGCTCCATCGTTATTATGCGATGGTATCTGAACCTCCTACTTATGCAGGGCTTTATGCGTGAAACTTCGCCTACGGGGTAGGACGACCATCTGGGGCATAACGCATACGATACGTGCTCCAAGAATGAACCGTATGCAGCACTTACGAGAGAATGAAATTCGACTGTAATTACCATTCTAACTGCTCTCGACGTCCTGATGTTGAGCCTGGCAATGGACTGACATCGATCGTAACGGCTTTGTACAACGTAAATCTATTGGACTTTGTGCACAGCAAGATAGAGGTGAGAACAGCAATGATGATGCTACATAATGATGAGGAGGACAGAAAACGGAACTGTGATGCGAGGTAAGCGGAGGGAGAATCGGAGTCGGAAAGAATCGAGAGTACAGTAAGCGGACAATGAATTCAACGATGATGCAAGGGTAGATCTAGCCTGTCGACGTCAAAGCAGCCATCGGTCCCACTGGTTGTCTAGCACTGTAAGAACGTCAGATTTGGGCTTGAAGAGGAGAATAGATGGCAGCATCAGACGTACGTCCTCCCGGATATCGAGGTACCACTTGGGCTCGTCCTCAGCATACCCCATCTTCTTGAACACCTTGTCCGCGTCATCACGGTGACGCGTCGTGAACGTCGCCATCTCGCGGTTCGAGTAGAACGTGAGCAGCAGCTTGCCATAGGGGGCGCCAAACACGTCGCGCGTGCGTATGTGCATCTTGTACCTCTCGTAGAACTTGATGACGATGTTCCGCCACGTGCAGAGCATGTCGTACTCCTCGTCCTCGGGGCACTCCTTTGCGCCCCAGCCGCGCCGCAGTGCCCACTTGAAAACCCTGTCTCGCTCGAATGGAACGCCAAACCAGACAAGCGGAATGTCTTCGAATCTGGGGTGCTCGGAATCAACACGGAGCGGGTGGAGTTGGGGTGGAAGAATTCGCGCTGGGAGCATCTTCTTGACGGTATCTCCCTAGCGCGTGGTTAGTATCCCTGTTATGATATGACTCCAGAACTACATGGCTTACCCCGCGTATGATCTTAAGCTTCGGGTGTACGTGGATTGGGTAACACGCTCGTATATGCTCAACCCACTGTGCCGGAGTATACTTGTCCGGAGAATAGTTGCCAACAGGCCTAAAGGGGATGCTCGAGGAAGAAGGTGGATCGGCAGACTCTTTCGCATTGTTAGTCAGAGCTAAGGAATCAGACATCGCGGACGTTAAGTGGTGGTGGCGTGTTAGTCGTAGTTGAGGAAGAGAGTGGGAGCGCGGGCTTGAAGATGTCTCCTCAACTTTCCACGATCATGTGACTGTTTACCTACCGTCTTTTCCTCGGCTTGTCAATATTTGGACTCAGCTGCTCGAGGATCGATCGCATAGATCATCCTTCCGTTCTCACTGCACACCATCGTTGACAACTCAGCCGCGCTCCCCATTAGTTGATTACTGGCAGTATCACTCAGCCATTCCGAGCCCAAATCCTATGGAGCCCTCGAACACCAAAGGGGAGGCGACGCAGCAGCAGAAGAAGAAGGCCTCCGGATCGCGTCGGATTCCTCAAGCTATAATTGACGAACAGGTAGTGTGGTCTGCAGAACCTCAAGCCTCACTTTTTGCTGATGAGCGTACGGTTATTCTAACTTTGGCCAACCCAGGCGCCACCACGCACAATCAAGATCGACCAAGGGAGACACCTCGGGCGGGTGCTTGCTGAGCTGAATCAGGCAGAGACGAATCCGCATAATTCCTGGGAGTACTTTACATACTCGGCATGGGGTAGTATCAACTCGGGTTTGAGTCTGACATACAACTCCGAATCCTACATCATCTCCAGTGGCCCGCAGCTCCCTCTCTTCCACAGAGACCCCCTTGACAACAAGGTCATCGCGACATGTCACCCCGACTTCACCCTGCGGGTCATCCATCTTACGACGTACCAATGCTCCCTCATGATGTTCCAGGAGATGAAGGCGTTGAGAGGTGTTGTCTGGGACTCGCAACAAGGGCGCGAGAAGGCACTGGACACGCTGGCCTCGGAAGGCTGCGAACAGTTCTGGACTCAGGCTGAGCTCGCTTTAAGGAACTATCCTTCCCAAGACAAGGTTACGCTCCTGGCCGTATGCGGTCCTTGGTGGTTTGGACGTCAGTTCACGCGTGCACAAGTGAACCTACCCCTGAATCAATCCACCCCGCCCCCTAGCCCGGATATTCTCACCATCCAGTCTGACCCCGGAGTCACCAAGAATAAAAGGAGGTACGATTCAGACGTCGAAGATGAGTCTTCGGCTCATGAACGCCCGAAGAGAGCACGAGGTCTGTGTAGCATCGGACTTGTGTTCCCTTGAACGATGCTTATGAATGCCCTGATTACAGACGTCTCCTGGGCAGACTTGTTCCAGTCCGAGGAGAGGTGGTTTCTGCCGTCTGACGAAAGCTCAGTTCCAGGTCCAAATCCGGATCTGGATTCGGATTCGGACTCGGACTCGGATTCGGATTCGGACTCTGACTATGATGCGGAGGAGGACGCCGTTGACGATGACGATGACGACGACGACGGTCGTGATCAAAAGAAGAGGCGCCGGAATGAGATCCTGAAGACTATGGTCGTCGATCATTTGTTCCACCTCACGGATGACCCGAAGACTGACAAGAAGCAACTGGGCATATGGTTTCGCGCTTTCCTGAAGATGGCCATCGATGACACACCCTTCATCGAGGCCAAGGAGTTCGCGCCATCTTGCTATACACTGACTACCGACCAGGAGAAGTACTTTGACTATCGGAAGCGCCATACCAAAGCGTACCGTGCCGTAAATGACTTTGGCGGCAACTTCCAATTGCGCAGCATCTCATATGTTCCAGCGGTGAGTAGAACCTAAATGTCATGCACTATGTGCTGTTCCTGATTGAGATCAGCCCTATACCATGAACGATGACGAGGAGGCGGAAACACTGGAGGAGATTAGGACACTCGCCACGCAGGTACGGTACAAGATCTACGCGAGTGTTCTCCATGAGGAGTTACTGATCCGCATGAGAATCAGGATCCACTTCAACTCGGCATCTTCGTCGCGCAAACCCGCAGTCGCGCTTCCACAGCTGAGGTCCGTATATCTTTCACCTCTCCGTGCGGCGCATACTATGGATACTCATATCTTTTCACGAAAGCCCTCGTTCGCTGCATCCCAAGACGGCGTAGTGGACCCCCACAATCAGTAACAAGGTGGTGACCATGAGCAGTCGACTGGTAGTAGCCTGGATCCGGAGGCATTTGTCACTGGTGATGCTAAAGTTCCCATGACTGCAGGTATGCGTAGTGCATTTCTGCGTGCACATTACTCCTACTGATGGCGCACTAGCAGGATTGCCGCCTACGCAGCCCGAGCGTAAAGGAAGTGGGATAGAGGAGAGGATTCGCGAGAAGCTCGCGCGAATGGCCCTAGAAGGACATCAGAACGTGAGCGGCGCCTCAGGCCGTGCTGAACGCGGACCTCGTCAGCTACCTCGCGATGACCCACGGATAGCGGGAGCATCCGTGAAAATCTCCACACAATCCGCAGAACCCTTGGACAATCCGCGGGTGATCGCCAACCGTGTTGCAAACTTGCAAGAACTATGGAATTCCGCCCAGAGATCACAGGCAGGCGGAACTGCTCGGATCCCGGCTAGGTCAACTGCTTCCCTCAGTCCCGGGACGTCTACGCCCAACTCCGCCTCCGGAGGGGCCCAAGTGCTTCCTGTCAGCACGGGCCAGTCTCTACGCGGCACCCGTCCGTCGGTTCAACTTGTGAGTATGGCGCCGTATAGTCATCAGTCACCCCTCAATTGACATCTCTACTTCTCCAGGGAGCCATGTTAGAAACAGAGAGAGCGGAACGACGACAGCAGCAGGTACAGAGAGCTACAGTACAAGTGTCCGGTGACAATGTGCGGTTCCCGGGTCGCGGCCTGACCCATCAAGTCATCGTGTCCGGATTGCAACGTCCCCCGAAGACTTCACAGATAGTACGTCATTCAGCGAAAGATATCTTGACAATACTAATGGGTTCTGTCTACCGTAGGACGAAGCTGAAGACTCTCCGGAAGCAGGCCCGAGTCGTTGACATGTAAGAATCAGTGGTTCAATGTAATCAGTGTAAAACGGTACTGCAGGTTTTCTGGTAGTTTGTATCGCGATAGCCTGACAATCCCGGTGCGGAAAGAAAGAAGTCGGGCTTCTTGCCTATCATCCTGCGAGCGGGAGGATGCATGTATGTCATAACCACTGTTGTCATGCCACGCAGCCTGGACGCGCAAGGGAGGTATCAGTGTAAGAAGGCAAGTTACATAGCCATGCGCAGACGCAACAAGATGGCACAGAAGAAACACATGCGATGTATGTGGATGGTGATGAAACTTGCAGGTGCACAGACAAACCGCCTGCGACAGACGGCTCCGCCATGTTCGTAGCCCCACTCGACGCCGCCGCTGCCGTCATTAGTGCTATATGATAACGTTACTCCATCATATCCTAGTATGAACTACTCACTTCATCGGACACCGGGTCCCATCGCCGATACGAGCGGGCTCCGCCCAAACAGGCGTATCACATCGAACCTATCGCGCAGTCAAGGTCAGTCGAGCCCGGGTCGGATATCGCTGGAAAACGAAGAGTGCTCACGAAATGGTTCCATTCAATATAAGCGACCCGAACGACAGGGTAGGTAGGTGATGTGTGCCCGTACAGAGACAGTCCAACGCTGTACGAGAGTCTGACATACTCTCCGTATTCGTTACAACATGATCAGGAAGCAACAGCTCAGACGGGCTCCTCCGACGCCTTACACACCGGACCCGCATCTCTGCGGTGAAATTCCGGAGTTGTAGAGCCCGCAGTCACGTCGTCCCCAGGAACTATGCCCGGCGGCTTCAGATCGCTAGGCGTAACCTCGCGGTCAATGTGAACTGCTTCTGTGATCTCAATAGAGATGTCTCCCATGCCGAAGCTACTGCCTTCTCTACGACGACGAAGGTTGCGTGGGAAGTGTGTTGTCCACTCCGGGGAGCGATGTGTGGATGCGCTGAAGGTTTGCCTGCCGCTCTCCGTATTCGAGCTGACGCGAACTATGATCATGCTGAAGACGATGGAGATGATTGGTGATATCTGGCGGGATCTGTCAGCGAGACCGGTCAGAGAAACTTAGAGGACTTGCCATATCCAGGATCACATAGACTACATTTGACTTGAGGAGGAAGGCGACAAGCGCGGCAGCGACTGTAATTGAGTAGATAGCGCCGCTCTCAACGATGACATGCAGTATGGGAGTGAGACTGCTCTCGGATAGGTAACGCGCGGACCGTCTCGCCACTTGCCAGATCTTGAGTGCGAGGATGACTGAACTCGATCAATCGCATGCACATGGTAGGGTGTGAGACAGACGCACATACCAGTCGTCAGCAGGTTCGTGGCGAGAGTAAGCGAGTAAGTAGCCGTGATCCAACGCCCGGTAGTTTCGCCGAAGACATCGCGCGTTTGAGCATCCGTCAAGGTTTTGGAAAACGACACGTTCAAGCCGATGCAAACAGCTAGTTGAGGGTGCGTCAGAGGTATGCGATTGTCTCGGCGAACCCAACATACCGACGAGACCGCACCATCCGGCCACTGGCACCAAGACAATCAGGAGACTCTGCCACACCACGTACGCACGGTATATCTGGGCTAGGTTAGTACAGAGCGTGCAAATGACCGGTCGGGAAACGTACCACCACGGCGTCGAGAATGATCGTCTGCACATTGTACAGACAACTCTTCAGCAGGAATGTCGTATCTGTGGCAGCCGAAAAATACTCTTCAGAGCCTCCAGGAAGTGTCGGACCTCTGGATATGAAGCCTTGGTATAGGCGTGCGACGTTCACTCCCATTTCCTGAATGAGTTTCCCGTCAGCGCAAGAACTGACCGACTAGCGCACCGCACACGAGAACACTTACAGCTGAAGAAAGTAAAAGCAGGGCGCATGTTGCCGCAAACATTCCATAGTTCAACCTTCGTCGCCGGTAGTTTCGGAACACGGTCCTGAACGTGAGGATGAACATGAACAGGGAGAAGCCTGATGACCATAGCGCGTCAAGATATGTCCGCTCAGTCAGGATTCCGTGCAGCTGACCGTACAGGATGGCCTCGAGCGTGGTAGAGAGAACAGCTGCCTCGCTGAGCGAGAGCATAGCACAACAATCGTAACTCCTACTCAACGAAGAGGGGGAGACAAATGGTTGACATGGCGGCCCATATCTTGGAGGATATAAACGGGATTGGGTTCATGCTCTAAGCGACAAGAGCGAACTGATCCGCCCAGAGCGATGTCGGCGCTGTATGAGGTGCACGTTACCATGCTCAAGACGGCGAATTTGACACTTGAAGGGCCCTGTGTCTGGTGAGAACGGGTAAGCAGGCGCCTTCGAGACATTGGCATCTACACACCTGTGTAGGCGCAAGCAATGCGCAACGAGTTGTTCGCGCTTGAACGACCGAGAATGGAGTAGATATTGCAGCAATTTGCGGTATTAAAGGAGTCGCACATGGACGATACCCCTCCAGCATCGTGACGTGGCAAGCAAACGGACCAACCTGTTATCATCGGGAAGTGGCAAAAATATGGATGTGATACTTGGAAAGGCGATGCATTTGTATGCGTGAGTAGCGGCAATGGCCATGGGGGATCGAGGTCAAGGGCCTCCCACAAAGCAAGCGCCTTGTAGAGTCCGATGACAAAGTCGGACCGCGCGGCGCAGTAACATCCGCAACGGGAGGTCGCGGTCTCCGACGTATGCGAGCGGTATAGCTAAGGTTCGAATCGTTGAAAACTCACTGTTTCTTCTATCTAAAACTTGCGAGTGCGGATAGCAACCGCACAGGAGTCTTGCATGCATCGCGCAAGCTCAAGTACTATTTGAGGGTTTACTGATGGGATCGCTTAAGTTGAGCCAACCTTGCATGCCATTCAAGAACCGTACCATCCAAGAGCCATATCGTCCAGATTCAGTACCGAGTGGAATGTCCAGAAGTCCCTTACGGACCCTATAGCTGTGAGCTTTCCCCGCAGTTCCACGACACGGCACTTATACGGCACTGGCTTCCCCGGCGTTCCCCGAACCGCTGAAAGACCCCGAGTTCCTGAGAGAATCTTCCTCCTGGATACCGAGCGGCTCCCCTCTCAGTTCCAGGTCCGTATGTGCGAACGAGATGCCCGAGAAGGTCTTGTCGGACGCGGCGCCACGCTCGTATGCCGAGTCGTCCTCGACGACTCGGGTAATTTTGACTTCCAGGTCCTTCATCTCCAGACCGTCCATGCGCGACGTCAGCATCATCGCGTCCGTCAGGTTCCGACGCAACCCACTGCGCTCGGAGACGGCGGCCGCCCAGGTGCCTTGGGACGGGTTGGCTTGGCTGAGTTCGCTGGCCATACCGACGCGAATGATGAGCATGTTGAACACGATCGAGATAATTGGCGAAATCTGTTGAGACATGTATTTAGCGTCAGGGGAATGTATGCGTGGGCGCGGAAGACACGACGCGGGAGAAGGGACACATGAGTGGGGGTAAAGGGGCGAAAAGAGCGGATGACGCTGAGATAGAACAGGAGAAAAGGCTGAACAACACGCACCATATCGAGGAGGACATAGACCCCATTTGACTTGACGACGAAGGAGATGAGGGCCGCAGTGATCGTCATTGAGTATATTGCGCCACTCTCGATGATGGTGCGCAGCACGGGGGCCAGAAAGTTAGTCGAGCGAAACTGGGCCGACTTGCGAGTGACCGTCCAAATCTTAAAGGCGAGGAGAGCTATACTCGGGACGAGGACGTCATCAGGGACAGGTAAACAGAAAGGACCAGGTACGAGACGTACTTGTAGAAGATAGATTCGTAGCCAGGGTGAGCGAATACACTGACGTGATCCATTGCCCGGTCTGGACTGCGAAGACGTCACCCTTGTGGGATGATGCGGTCGCGAGCGCGACGTTCAATCCAATTGAACCGGCTTCACGTCCCGTCAGTATGAGGCGATGAAGACAGACAAGCTTCGCTTACCCAACAGTCCGCACCATCCAATGATCGGGACAACGACAATAAGGAAGTTCTGCCATACCACGTATGTTCGATATATCTAGGGCGCGAATCAGAAGTAATTTATCGGTGAACCTCAAGAAACGTACAACTACCGCATCCAAAATGAGCGTTTGAGTGTTGTATAAGCAGCTCTTGACGACGAACGTAGTCGTAGACACGTCGGCAAAGTAGCCTTCCGGTCCTCCCTGCATGAAGGGCCCTCGCGAGATAAACCCCTGATATACTCGAGCGATGTTCACGCCCATTTCCTGTGGAAATGCAGTAAGCGTGGGGCTATATGAATATCCTGACACACGAACCGCTGTAGCCAGAACGAGCAGAGCGCACCCGGCAGTGACCATATAGTAATTGACGTGTCGTCTTCTCCGGTCCCGCAGCATAATAAACATCGCAAGCATGAACATGAAGACCGAATAGCCTGGAAATGCATTGGAAATGCATTGAAGTTAGTTCTCGCTTCCATTCTGTCCAAGAAGCAGCAACCGCGATACACACCATATAGGATGGCTTCAATGGTGGTGGAGAAGATGCCCGCTGCTTGCAACGACAGCATTGTTGCGACGCGTATGACGCGGCCTGACGAGAGGTCAAGGATTCAAAGGTGAAGCGGGGGACGGGAGGGACTCTTCAGGCGGGGTTGGTAAGGCTGGTCTACTGATTCCGTTGCATATAACGGCTGCAGGCGTACCCTGGAATTCAAAGCTGCCGAACCGTGAGTGGGCTTCTGATGGTCACATGCGAATGATTTACTCTCGGGCCAGGGGGCGGGCTGGTTCCAATTTGGACGTGAGGGAACGCGACTAAAGACCGACAATACCAGTAAGGGTAACAGCACGATGACGGTATCGCGGATTCGTCCTACCAGCTTCTTGGCCACACAGCGCCATTCCGCGCGTAGCACTGGCCATCCATGTAGAAGTAAGATAACGGTCATCATTAATCGTGGGTCGAACAGGCCCAACAAACGGGAGGCTTCGTGAGATTCACGACCGATCTCATATAGGCTCATGCGAAGCGATGATCCCTATGGAGGGATGTGCGGAAACTTCCCGATGCGCCTGACACGACAATGGGAAAGTACCTTCGCTGTAGTATATTGGCGCTGCGCACAACTGTGAGACCTTCGAGACCGCCCAATTCACGGTGTGAATTTCGGACATTCAAGACGTTAAAAATAACGCAACGTCTGAGATACAGCGAACGACTTGCTGCTAGAGCCGAGGGTATTCCGGTGACACACTTCCGACGCAGTGCGAACGCGCTCGCGAACAAGATACCCGGAGCCATCTGTTGGACGGGATGCTCAGTCCCACTGCATCTCACAACTTCGGGTTACGCACAATTTGAACTAACATGCGCAGTGTGTCTTGTCCGAGTAGAAGCTCTGAGGAAATGAATGTACTTACCAGCGTGGAGGATGATTGGACAGCACCCTGCCCTAATCTTAGCTTCAGGGCAGGCTGATTCTCGTTATTAAGGAAGTTCTAGGCGGCCTTAACACTGAATAATGCTGAGCAGAAGCAGCTTACCCGAAAGACTTATATTGTTACTTATCAAGCTAAGCGTGGGACAAGGCAATTGTTGATCGCGTCTTGGCGGCCTTCAAACTTCAATATAAGCTTCAAATGCCCGGTCTACCCTGTTCACCTTCTTGAGTTCGCGGCCACACTTCAATTAAAATCTCAGAAGTCTTGGTAGCTCAATAAGCCGGTAAGAATCTATCGCCAGTACCACTGAAATTAGCAATAGGGTGCAGTCGCGTTCGTTGCTGAGCTGGCGCTGACTCATTGCTTACATCACTCGCAGTACCACTCAGCTTCTCGATGCTGAGGACCAGGTCAGTACGCGCGTACCTGGCGTTACCTCTCGCGTGCATAGCTCATAATTCGGAGTTCCCATCTCAGTCGCCAGGTTGTTCGGCTAGCCAAGAGACAGCTCATCGAAGATCGCGTACATGAGAAGACGGTCGAGGTTGTGTCGGCGCCAAGTCCCTGGAAGCCACGTCTCATAGTCCTCTTCCGAAAAGGCCGAGCGGCATGCGTTTCCTGCATCCCATGATGCCCGAAGTCACGCATGATATGCCGTGCGTGTGGGCTCACCGCTGCTACAGAACCCAACCCTTGCTACGTAGCGACCCTATTACGAAATCCCGACTACTTGTTATCGATCATGGCGAACGGTCCTGGATTCGCTGCGCATACTCAATCAGTGAAAGGACGGCCCAGCTCGTGAGTGCAACGCATCACTCACCTCCGCCATCGCTGATACTCACATGGTTTTCCCCGTCTTCCCAGGCTTCACGATCACTCAGAAAGAATCCGTGGTAACAGCTGCGCCACAGTCCCACAGCGGACATATACTCGAGTACTATGCACTGTGGACGTGATAGCCAATTCCCCTCGTCCGCAACCCCTGATTCGCCGCACCTATCTCATATTGATGTCGGCGTCCTGCCTCCGCCACTTGCGTTCGTGGTGCATTTGCAGTACGTCAGTGCAGGGGCCAGCCGAGCCCGAGAGGCTGGCACCCAGCGTCCAGCAGAGCGGTGCGCCGGCGCTTGCTCGACGACGAAGTTTTCTCCTTCTCGCCATCACGACCTCGACGCTCGCAGCCTCCCACACGCTCGCTTGACCCACCCACCACTCCCTTCTCGCTCGCGCAAAATCCCCCGGAAACGCCGTAGCAGGTTCATGTACCGCGTAGGTAGCAATGGAATTACCCTTCGTCACGACAACGCCGGGCGCGACAGCAGGATAACCGCGGCGCGAGCGAGCCCGCCCACCCAGCGGCTCGACTCCGCCGCGTCCGCGGCTGGCTTTGCCAGTCCCCAGCCCAACCCCTCGTCCTGCGTCCGCACGGCGCCGCCCCTCGCCTCAGCCCAGCGCACCGACGAAGCTGGAATACTTGTGATCTGTGTGAGTGCACCCTCTTGCAATATTCGCGGCATATGGCTTACTATGGCTATCGCAGACCACCCGTAGGCTCAAGGCTCGTATCAGTCGTCGTACCAGTCGTCGTACTATTATTCTTGGCGTTTGTCTCTCGGATGTGCAAATGGTCGCCGATGTCGCGATGGCTGTAAACAACGCCGGCGCACTGCCACTTACCAATAGCCAAATCTTCAAAGCCTCTCGGCCCGAAGTGCATAGTCCATTCCGCGGCACGCATCGGCATACGTGTACCTCTTCATAGAAGTATCACCAATGGGCGGAATGGAGATACTGGCCAGACGGCTTGTCTTCTAATTGGGACTGAATGTGCCTGATACTGACCATGGCTTGACAGCGCTCAGGAAGCATCGTTACCGTTTCCCACACAAGATCCGCTGCTGACCTCCCAGATATGTGGGCTCCCATTTTCCGCGCGGCATCTTAGAACGCGTGTTCCTCCATGCGCGGTTCGTAGAGGATTCCCCGTCCATCCAAGCCCCCGGGATGGTGACCCGGTGACGACTGACGGCCTTGTATAGGGAATAACATGCAAGGCGCAGAGCCCGTTCCCCCCGGGGCATTGTTCCCATCTTCCGCGGGCGACTCTCAAGCATTCCGTAACTGACAACCGTCGACGTCGGACATCGCCCTGTTGATCTCATAAAGCCGTCTTGTTGGGAACGGCATGCACTTCTCTCCTCTCTCCCGTACGCCCCACCATGTATCGGCCTCTCTTGGCACTTGTAGGCTTGCTGGCGAGTCTAGCGACGGCCAAGGTCACCGTTTATGGCCCGTTAGGACAGACAACGATCGCGCCGCCAGCAACTGGCTCTGCCTCGGGTACGGAAGCGGCGTCTACTACTACCTCCTTCATCACAACTCCTGGACCTCCCCAGTACACTGGGTTAGCTGCGTACAACCCGGTGTACATATTCCCTCCTGCCATCCCTGACGATCCTACGCCATCGACTGCTGTTACGATCCCCGTGCCGAATAGTGCTCAATTGATGAACGGCTTGTCCATACCTCAGAAACCGACGTTCTTTGGATTTTCGATCGAGATGTCCGTCGCAACTCAGCTCAGTAAGTACACTCCTGTGCGTGTTGAGAGCGTCTACCAGATACTCATAAAGATACTTTCGCTACAGTTGGCAAGAACTCGTGAGTCGCGGTATTCGCTTGATCACGGAGAAAACCACTAGTGCTGACCCGTCACAACACAGGACGAGATTGAACGTACCGTTCCTTAACCTCATGTCTCTCCTTGCTCAGAAGGCCGGTGCGGTGCACGTTCGTGTGGGTGGAAACACGCAGGAGACTGCGTTCTTGGTGGATAGCTTTCCGGACGGTGGGATACTGGAGAAGGATAACGGCGACAAGTCGAACCCTGTACGTGATTATCTCTGACTCGTCACACGGGCTCCCACGTCTAACACGACGAAGACCGGCACGCCCGTCCTTGCCTACACCCCCGACCTCATTTACATGTTGAGCAACGTGTCCAGTCTCGTGAATGTGAAGTGGTATCTCGGTGCGCCGATCCCAACTGGACAATCGGTCAAACCGTAGCTAACGAGCTTGATCCAGGTGTCCCGTTCAACGACTCCACAAACTGGCGGCTTCAGATCGCAGAGTTGGGAGAGGCTGTCCTAGGCGACAACCTGTTAGGCTTCCAGGCAGGCAACGAACCCGATCTCTACAGCTCGTACGTTCTTCTGTCCACTTGCACTTTCCCTGCCTCAATGATGACGGGCATCATATAGTCATGGGCACCGGCCGCTTGGCTATTCACAGTTCGACTACTTCGGGGAATTCGCTCTACTCACTCAGACGTACCAGAATGATGCGCTAGTGACGAACAAGAAGTCGCTCATCGCCCCCAGTGTCCAGGGTGCGGATTGGGGACCGAGGCCAGAGGCCGTGTGGGACACAGGCTTCGTACAGGCGTACGATCAATATCTGACCGCACTCTCCGTCGAGCAGTAAGCAACACCCCATTGATCACCGCTGCGCTTGTTGACGCGCCGTTTTCTCGCAGTTACCCGAGCGACAACTGTGGCGTAGTCTTTCCCGACCCGAAGAATCCACCCAAAGACCCACTACAGATGTTTCCCACGTATCTCACGCACAAGAACGGTCAGGGACTTGTCTCGAATTATCTCAACTCGACGATGATGGCGCAAGTGTGGGGCAAGCCGTTCTTGATGTTTGAGACGAACACGGCGTCCTGCGGAGGCTTCCCGGGCATCAGCGATGCGTTTGCGTCTGCGCTTTGGGCCGTCGACTACGGTCTGCAAATGGCGAATAGCAACTTCACGGGTGCCTTGTTGCACGCTGGTGGACAGAATGTGTCGTACAACGTGCGTACTGCCGTGTTCCTGGGGCTGCATCCTCACCTCATCTGACTGATCTGTTCAATAGCCATTCACTGGTCAGTGCGCTTGAGCCACAAGGTCTGACGATCACCCGGCTTACTGCATCAATCATGTCCGCAGCGCCGCCGACCAACGAATCCGTCATCCACCAGTGGACGGTGGGGCCCATCTACTACTCCGCATTGGTCGTCGCAGAAGCACTTGGGACTACGAACACCTCACAGGTCAAGGACCTCTTGCCAGACGGCAACGACCAGACGCCTGCCTACGCCATCTATGAGAACGGCAACCTGGCGCGCATGGCACTGATTAACTTCATGACGGATCCAAGCGGCGCGCACGACTTTGTTGCAACTGTCATCATCGGCGGCCAACAGTTTGGGGAGGCCAACTCCGTGCCAGCACAGGCAAAGGTCAAGTCAGTCACTGTTAGATGTCTTACAGGGACCCGATCAGTGTACTGATACAGGTTCGCTCACAAGGTACCTGCTGGCACCGTCAGTCTCAGAGAAGGACAACATCACCTGGGCAGGACAGGTATGTACTCGCATCTGGTTTCGCGTCCCTGTGCTCTGACGTCGCGTTGCGCTTCAGACTCTCGGAGGCCGCTTCGACGTGGATGGCCGCCTCAAGGGCGAGGAGAACGTCGCCACCGTACCTTGTGATCAGAACGCGAATACCTGCACCATTCGCGTGCCTGCCCCTGGCGTCGCGCTCGTATTCTTCTCGGACGCCGCCCAGCAGCAAGCCGGCGCGACACCGAGCGTCGAGACTTTCCCCACTACGGTGTTCACCAAGACTAAAAACACCGTATCGATAGACGCCTCGGTGCTTGCAACTGCGCAGGGCATGAACGGCAAAGATAGAAACCAGCAAGGCGGGACTAGTCAGGGTAGTGGGAACGGCGCGAGCCGTATGGGAGCGCCATGGGCTCTGGTTGTTAGTGGAGCGCTGATTGGGTTCTCGCTGTGCACGCGGAGGCTGCTGTAGCCCTACAGCGAACTGGTCGCACTTGCGGCCGTGGACGCTTCCCTCCTTGCGTGCAATCGCACGTGGACACTGGTTCGGAGATATCTATCATACCCATGGGATTGATGTAATATTCACAGCATACCCTATCGAATCATGTTCGACTTGCCTGAGGTCCGTCGGCTTGTACTCTCGAACGTCTGGAGCATGTCTGAACGCAACAAATTGACAGGCCTGACGACTTTGTACTCGCAGCCTCCGGGATGGGGAATCCACAGCCACTTGTCACAGCCAAGCTTCGGAAGCGTAATGACATGCAGTGCCAAACCGTCGACGTGATGTCCGTTGCACTCGCTGCCGCGTGAGTACCGACCGTAGTGTAGGTGGAAGACGTATGTCCGTCAGTACACCGTTCTTTCCCCCTTTAGCTGAGACAGCAACGACTCCCGTTAAAGCCAGATATACATATTCATTCCGGCATCTAGCGACTCGGGGTCGGGTATACGGTGGTCATAGCCTTCTGGTGCAAACATGGACGAGTTCACCCTCGTGATTCTTGCCTGCACCCCACAAACTCCACCCCTGTGGGCCTGCGGAGAGAGCTTATGGCGCGGAGAACGGGTATGGGCGTCGACCGAGCGTAGTGAGTCTATACCGATGAAATTGATGACTCCTGCTCACTTGAAAATGATGATCCGCAGGTACAACATGCCTTTCTGCGACAAATGAGCAGATGAGGGGCGATACAGACGTTACACTGTGCCATTGTGTCATGTCCCTTTCAGGCGTGCGTTGTGCGTCTGCATTGTAGCAGCCGTCGCTTCTGCTGTCCATCCCGCAGTTCCCGTCATTATCGGTCTTCGAAACATCCTAACATACCCGCATCATGGCCGCGCAACTTCCCAAACTGGTCGGATGTATTCTTGAGGCTGGGGGCGAGGCTCTGAAACGTCACCCAACACTAACTATCCGTAGTCGGGTTACGTGGACGCCACCTATCCTGACTCAGTTCGAGTCGAGTAGCTCTTGACGTATGCTCTCGAGGCGCTGCGGCTTCTCGAGAGTATAAAGGCCGCCTGCCAGGCCACTCATTCAACTCACAACAAACTTCCTTTCCCCGACCTCTCACTCGCAAACCGCCCTCTCAAGCTCCACTCTCACTCTTCCTCGAGTCCCTCCACAAGTATGTCGCGCTTCATCGCCCTCGCAGCCGTCGCCCTCCTCTCGCTCGCACTTGTTCTGCCGGCCTCTGCGGGACCTATCCTGCCACGCGATGACGATGCTTCCCATGCCGACACGACTCCGACGCCCGTCTTCACTTTCGGTGAGAATGATTCACCACTTTACGAAGTGCGATGAAACTGACTCTCGCTCGTTTAGCTCCCGCCACCACCCCTAAAGCTCATCCATCGCACAGCCGTCTCGAGATGGACTGGTTGAGCTGAACGCGCTCGACCTGAAGGCGCATTGTGGTACGTTGCACAGCCGGTCCTACAGTAGTATCGGCAACCAACCACTGTGTCTTTGTCCAGGACACCTTGGATACCCTCCGCCTTGTGCTTTACCTTCATACAGGTTGCAAGCTGCACATACACCGCTCTCACTCCAGAATGTGGTCGTGTCATGCACGATCACCATAGTATATATTCGTTCTCGACCATGATTTCTTGTATCGCAATCGCTTCCATTGACTGTATCACTACTTACTCCCTCGTTACCCCCTCTCTGTGTGCATTCTGCTCTCTGTGACTGTCTTGCATCCTTCTATGAACATTGGACTGTACATACGTACCTCTACTGAGTCTATAGCATCGTAAACACATACTATCCTTCGTGTACAGTTCTCCACCACGCCTCTACCCGCCTTCCCCGATACCCCGGTACTCCGGTCGCATTTCGACCTTCAATGGTCCGTTCAGCCCGGTGAATACCTTTCTACAGCCCTGACCCGTACTCAATCTGAATGGTATCTATGGATGCCGCTTGCTCTATACCGCTTGTCCTTGTCGCCAAGACTCGTCTACGAACGATCACAGTTTCAGGTCAGTCAACGTAACGAGAGTGCAAATAGGGGGGCAAGACTTACTCCACCAATTCCGGTCAACTTCGCTGATCACCAGCCTACCCTGCGCGCTGACCTGCGAGAGGCCCTTCGTCGCCCTATCCAAGAGCTCCGCGTACTTCTCTACGCTTATCTGCGCCTTTACGCGAGATGTGTCTAGGACAAGCACGAGTCGCTGAAACTCCTCCCGCGAGAACGCCGCATCGAACTCAGCCCACTGGCTGTCCGCCCCAGGATCAGCGACCGTCTGATCTATCCCGATCAAGGTGACCCATATCCGGCGCACACTCTGCGGGAGGTGCGCGAAGAGGTCGACGTGAACTCGGAGGATCATGCGTGTCCTGAGACTGAACTCCTCGAGATCATTGCACCGCTCGAGTTGGAGGGCGGGCCACCGTCCGATGTCCTCTGCAAGACGACCTATCAGCCACCCGATGCGGGAATGGACATCACGGAGGCATCCTTACCTGCCTCTTGGTCTGGAGGGAAGTTGTCATGATATGGCGTGAAGATGTTCAAAGGACCGAAGACTATGCGCTTCAGCGATCGATAGGGGCCAAGTACCACGAAGAGGTTTCCGACTTCCTCGACATCCGGCCAATCCAGGATGGTGTCATCGTACCAGAGCACGCGAAGCGTCTCCTTTGTCCTTGTGTATTGCAGGAGCTTGAGAATCACGGATAGGGGGACGTGGAATGCGGAGAGGTGGGTGAGCGCGAGATGCGCAGGTGGAATAAGATCGGCAGTTGTGTCTATGTTGAGGACGCGGATCTCGACCATCAGCTCGAGGCGCTGGATGGACGCAAACAGCCCGAGGAAGTGGAATAGGAGAGAGTAGTCATAGTTGACTATGTTGCACGAGGTGATCTTCAGCTCCTCAATCGCGCGAAAGCGAGGGAAAGGACGTGTAATGTGGTTAGTGTCGTCGTCCAGGATGCCAAGCTCGGAGAATGCCAAGGACTGCAGCTTCGGAAGACAATTCAGGATGGCGTCTAGTTGGGAGAGCCTGACGCTATGATGCGCGATATCGAGGTAGCGAATGTGTCTCGCTACATCTGGAGTGGTTGCGAGGAAACCAACAGCCTTATCGAGGGCGGCCGAGTTAGGCTTGCGGCGTTTAGAGTCGGCGATCTTGAACGTCCTGAAGAGGTGGTGGCGGCTCGAAAGGAGCCACGCGCGGCACACTAGTGCACACGAATACAGCGAGGGCCGATCATCGTGTAAATGGTCGATGATGGCGTCCGAAATCTCCCAGGGCAGATTGTTGGACGGCCGTGGTATCGGCATCGTAACGGCAAGCATCGGCGGCTGGAACCTGGAAGTGCATGAGCAAGTAGATGATGGTAATTGGCAAGATATATACCTCGAGGAGTGTCCTTGATGTTGAGAACATAAGATTGCTGACCAGGGGCCGAGTCAATAGTGGTCGTTCAGGTCGAAGTTGCGCGGCTGTGACAAAGTGACTCACGTAGTCCAAGTCAGTCCAAGTTTGGCAATGATAACAGTTGGACGTTATCGCAGCCACCAGTCCACTATCCCACACATATTCGGGTTGCCTGTTGGCTCAATCTGGAGCACCGCATACGTATTGAATCATCCCGATAACTCACTTTTGAGAAAGGAGTTCAAAGAGGAGAGTGAAAGTGAAATGCAGACTGACGTCCTGCTGCGACCGATGCGGAGGGTGGCATATACTCGCGTCCGACCAAGGAGTAATGTGAAAGAAGCATGGCGTTCTGAATTGACTGTAGAGCGTACAATCGAGAGGTGAGGTGCATACTAAGTACAGTACAATGCCATCATGTCATATTCAGTAAAGTCTTCCCGCCACTAGTACTCCCAGAGAACCGTCATGGGGGGAAGGGGGTAGCAATATCATGTCCTCGAGCAATGTCCGATCGCACGTACAATCCGTTTGAATGATATAATACTTGAGGGCGATGCCGGAGGCGAGCCAGGGAGCGAAGACGAGGGCTCTACCACAACGGACTGTGCCTCAAGTTTGCCTTGGTTAGCCAGGATGTCGCCATATGGAAGGTTCGAGCTCAGCTCCTGAACATCACCCCAACAATATGCACAGACTGATGCCAGAGTGGTAGTCGAGGACGAACGTGAGGAATAGGAGTCCGATCGGCAAGGGCACCGGGTGGAGAAGCGCTCGTCAATCGAGACGTCCAAGACGAGAGTCCCGGAATTGCTGAGCGGACACCGAGTAAACGATAGCGTGAAGTACTTGTAGCTCTTCCTGGAGGTACCGTCAGGGAGGAGAACGAAGGTCTTCTTCAAGTCTTGCCAGTCCGTGATATGATCCGACGCGCAGTCATGCGTGGCGACGTCGTCGGAGAGCGCTGTCGCACCCACCGGATTCCACTGCATCTTCGCCCACATGGGCGCGCATTGCCCGTCTTTGACGCACTGCGGAGTGGTGGGGACAATACATCTCCCGACGGTGATGACAAGGAAGTTGACAGTGGAGATGCGGAACGTGAAGGTGGTAGGCGGGTCGCCATGCCAAGGTAGTTGCGCGTTCTCGATGGACTCGAGACTCCCATTCGCGAGACGAGCAAAGTTCGCGATGCGGCGTTCCGGGAACCTGAATGGAGCAGCAACGCAGTGATTGATAGGGATGGTGGGGAGCGAAGACGGTATGGGAGAGGCTGCTGGTCGATGAGAGAGATAGATGTCTTTCCACGCTGTGCGCATGGAGGGCGCTTTGAGAAGTGAACACCCCTTGTGCTTGACAGCCGGCATCCGCACAAGGCGATGATCTCCGCATATCTTGTACGTCGGATGAGACTGGTCGGAGTCGCCACGGGTTCGCTGTACGAGAGTCAACATGACGCGCCGTCCGTTTTCAGACCAACCAAGGTCGGCGAACGTCCACCCTCGGTATTCCACCAGCGGAATATGGGCCAGGACCCCATGGGGTGTTATCGCAAACGTGATGGGGCCGCATCCTGTCTTCCGTGATCGGGCGATAGCCTGTCAACAGCACATAACATCAGATACATACTGGAGACCGTAAACGAATATTAACGTCGACGTACAGGCTTGTGTCCAGCAGTACGCTCTCTGCAGACGAGTCCAGCGCAGCCACGGAACGGGAATGGCGAAGTTGCTAAGAGACCAGAAGGGACGGGCCCTTTCGTATGCTGGAGTTGGGCGAAATCGAACCGCCTTCCCCACGCGAAGAGGGTGGTATCCGTGCTTCGCTTCATAATCTCCTCCTGCAGGCGTTGAAACGCTCTTCGGCCCTCGCCATACAAGGTTGGCATGTTAACATCGAAGATGCCCATGAGACAGTACGCCTCGTCCTCGGGACGCGTGGTCTGTCGAAACGCGGCCCACGACATCCGCTGAGCGATGCTGATATCGGCGAGCTTGGTCTGGAGTCGCAGCACCGACTGTGGGATACCCGTGGCCTCCTCCAGCTGTGTGGCGAGATCGAACTTCGATCCAAGAGATTCCCAAGATGCTGAGAGGAAGAAGACCACAGACGGAGCGAGGAGCTCTTGCAGCGTCCAGCCCCGCCGGTGCCAGCGGCTATCCCGAAAGGGTGTGCTGCCCGTGAAGTCCGGTTCGAAAGCCCCCTCCGTCGGAACGTCTTTCAAGTAGACGTAGCAAGCGTCCGCGAGCGAGTAGTACCGAAACATCGAGTTGATAGCTTCGGAGAGCTCCGCGCTACTCGACTTGTCGATGCAGCACGTGTCGGTCCACAGCCATGCGTAGCCTTGTTGCCGCGCGAGCTCGCAGCACCTGCGAATTTTGTCCGAGACGAGGTCGCGCGGGTTGTGGCCGGATAGGGCGCAGTCGGCACGGAGGGCCTGGAGATGCTGGAAGGACTGTTCCTCCTCGTCCCAGACGTGAGAGAGGGCAGCGTACCCGGGTTCAGGAACACTTTCGGGGGATATGAAGAAGTGAAGCTCGGCGCGATCCGTGCTCAGCAGCCACATCTCACTGTAAAGGTACAGATCATCAGCCCCAGACCGTGACGAGTATCAATCACAGCAAGACTTACCGTGCCTCTTTGCAAACACGTCACCAGGACGGTGGAATCAAATGGAGGGGATCCCGCGACCTTGCTCCGGGCGGAAAGGTGTGCTCCCTTGCAGGTAGAGGATGAAGAGCAAGTCGAACATGAGGGATGCATTCCGACATGGGAGTTATATGAGCTACGTGAACCCAAATACCATGGAAGTCATGGAAGCCGGCGCACAGCCCAGATCCTATCCAAGACGCCCGTCAATGTCGAGGGGGTGGGAACGTCAGCGTCTGCAGAGCACCACATGAATGCCATTCCGAACTCACCATGGTCAATGAAGCCGAGCCGTTTAGCGAGGATCCCATAATCGATGGTATCTGCGAATATGCCAGTTGAGCTTCCCAAGGCAGTATTACGACATAGCTTTATGAAGGGGCAGTGTAAGGGGTCACGGTTACGCACCTTCGCTATGCGAGTATTGCCGTGGTTCCATGCAAGCTCTCGGTCTCCAAGCCTGTTGCTATCGGTGTCTCCAATGAGAGGCCACGATGGACCGGAAGGTAGGAGGGCCGATGTTCTCGGGAGGTACGCCAGGTAGCTTCGAAGTTCCAACGTTGCTTCTTAGCAACGATCAGACAGCCGTGTGTTGCGGACTGCACAGCATCGTACCTGTAATAACCGCAGCATCCTTCGGATTGCGACATACACCGAGAAGTTCGTCATGAGACTCCACCTGACCACCCTCCTCCGGAGTTCGGCAGAGGTCTGTAGGACTGGCTGTGATTGGAGCATCGATACCTGTAAGCGCTTGAACTGCAACTTGGACGTTACAGGAGGACGTATTAAATGCCAGCGTGAAAGAGGCCTACACCACACATCTGGAGTGTATTATCCTGAAGTACCTTCTGCACTTCAACTTCGCTCGGTGTCCAACACACTTACGCAGCGTGAACGGGCCAGGATGTCGCACTCCTCGGGCTCTGCACCTATTAAATAAGAAGTTGAAATGCATACACACGTCGCAGGCTAAGCAACTTGCTATGACATTCACGTCGCTTGGAACCCATACCGTGCAGGAGGGAAGAGTAGAGTATGCGTATGGCAGTCGATAGTCAAGACGGCGGCCAGCTGGCGTTGATGACAAGGGCGTGTATAGGCGCTCTATCGAGATCAAGGATATACGAGACGCCTGACGTCATCGAATATGTCATTGCGAGACAGCAGCTGCACAGAGAGTCATTTTGATAGTTCAAAAACAGGAAATCAGTTTTATACGTCCTTCCTGCAGAAACCTACGTTGCAGCACTTATATCGTAGGTTAGTATGCCTATAGATACACCGTGATCCGAGAGAGAACCTGAGGACCTACCTCATTAGCCTCGCGACAAGTCGGCTATGACCAGTCTATCCTGGGAAACAAGCAGCGGCAACGACTCCCTCGCATTTGCGGCAAATCGCGTCCACTTCCCTCTGTAGAGCGGGTCCTGCGACTTCATAGGTTCCAGCGCGAGCTTGAAGCCGCGGAAGCGCTGCGCGGACAGTGCTTCATCAAAAGTGGCCCATTCACACTGGTCATCCAAAGCTGCACGCTCCCGATCGGTCCATTCCAACGTAAACTTGACGGTCTTGACGGTCGCCGGCAGCGTCGCGAACAGATCGGCGTGCGTCTTGAGGATGACGTTCGTGCGGAGGTTGAACTCTTCGAGCGAGTCGCACCGCGAGAGCTGCAACGCAGACCATCGCACGGGTTTGCCTGTGAGTCGGTGAAGAGAATGAGTTGCTGGTGTGAACGTGAATTGCAAGGGCCTACCTGCTTCACGCTCCTCCGAGGCATCGACGAGTCCGTAGAGAGGCCCGAAGACCACACGTCGAAGCGTTCTCCGCGGCCCGATATCGGCGAACATCGCGCCGAGTTCATCGACATCCGCCCACTTCAGCATGTGGTCCCGGAAGTCGAGCGTCTGCAGAACATCGGCGGTGCGAGTGCGAGAGACCAGGTTGGCAATGACAGGAGGAGGGATGTTCCACGCCAGCAAGTGCACGATGGAGATATGGTGCGCAGGGATGATACTACGGAGCGCCGTATACATGAGCCAGATGCGCGCCGTGGCACGCTGCACGAGTTCGACACGTCGGATCTCGGTGAAGAGTCCCAGGAGGCGGAAGAGCAGGCTGAATTCGTGGGTGGTGATGTTGCAGGTGGTGACTGTGAGCTCCTCGAGTGCTCCGAACGTGGGTCCGGGGAGCGGCTCTGGCTCGTGCGTGTTCTGGCGGGGCTGTGGTTTGCCGATGGATATCTCCGAGATTGCGAGTGAGCGGATAGAGGGAAGAGAGTGCAGCACGTTGACGAGCTCGCTGAACTCGATGAAGTGGTCGAATCCGCGCTTGACTTCGAGACGACGGACGTAAGGGGCGACGTCTGGCGTGATCTTGAAGAAGATGACGCAATTCTGGGCCTTCAGTCGGTCGGAGATCGTATACGTGTGGAATAGATGGTAGCGGCTTGAGATAAGCCATGAGCGAGAGACCAGGGCGCAGGTCTTGAGTGTGCGAGGGTCGTCGTGCAGGAAGTCGATGACAACATCGACGAGTTCAGCGGGGAAATGAGGCTTTGATAGGGGCATCGCTTTCGTACTGAGGTTTTCCGTGAATGATGGGTGGGCCTGACTGGGTGGAGCTTGGCGTAAGTGAATGGAGGACCCACGCAATCGTCATGTGGGAAGTTCCGCATCCGGCATAGCAATGATTACATATCAATGGGCCCAGAAGCCTGTAATCTGAGCTGAGATCTCGACTCGTCAGCGAAGTTCTCCGTATGCTAGACAGAGCACATGAAACGACATAGTACTACGTGAGCCATATATAACCCACCACCTACTACATCGTCATCACGCAACCATGCACGATGCGCATCACCGTCTTCCTGCGTAAATGTACAACTAACCTTATCGTTTCAAAGGAATCGTATGCGCCGAGTCAGCTCGAGCAACCTTTGCAGCGACCTGGAGACGCGAAGCCGCCCATCATATTGACATGCCAGCCTTGTCTCAACTCCGAGGCTTCATGAACAACGTGGCAGAAAGACGTTCATAACGCGTAGACCACCCAGTCGTCGACCGGGATGATCCGCACATCGTCTCCCAGTGTCCGCGGCACAAAGCGCTCCTCCACCGCCGAGACGTCCAGAATGAGCGTCCCAGCAGTACTGATCGGGCAGCGCGTGAACGCCATCGTGAAGAACTGGTAGCTCTCCCTGTGCGAGCCGTCGGGCAGCAGCACGAACGTCTTCTTCAGCTCTGCCCAGTCCACAACGTGGTCGGTCGCGCAGTCGTGGTCGCTGGCCCGGGCCGGGTCTGGGTCTGACTGATTCCCGCCATTCACTGGGCGAGGATTCCACTGTATGTTCGCCCACATCAGGCTCAGAGGAACCACCGGCTTGCTGGCTTGAGTGTCAGTATCCTCGGGATACGGCGACATGGGTGCAGGGCACCTCCCGACCTGGATGGAGAGGGAGTCCATGTTGGAGACGCGGAACGTGAACGTCGCAGGCGGCTCGCCCGTCCAGGGTAGCTCCGCGTTCTGCACGGACTCGAGGTTGCCCTTGACGAGACGCGCAAAGTTCTCTATGCGGCGCTCTGGGAACCTAAACGGCGCAGAGACGCACTGGTTGATGGGAATCGGAGGCAGCGAGGCATGCAGAATGGAATCAGGACTTCGGGGAGCAGGACGATGAGCGATGTAGATATCCTTCCAGGTTGTGCGAATGGATGTTGATGTTGCTGCAGATGCGCGGAGGAAGGGCCTCTTTTGCTTGGGGCTGGTGGTGGGTATGCGTACGAGTCGACGGTCTCCGCGGATGTCGTAGATGGGATGAGAGAGACCGTTTGCGCCACCAAGTCGCTGCGCGAGGGCCAGCAGGACCGGCTGCCCGTTCTCGAGCCAACCGAGGTCTGCGAGCGTCCACCCTTGATGTTCTCCCACAAGAACATGGGCGAGGACCCCATGGGACGTGATAGCAAACGTGGCTGGGCCGCCTCCAACCTGGCGTGATAGCGGAGGATGCTGGAAATCGATATCAAGCCATTAGTACCACAGTCCGAGTCTGGCCAAGATGTCAAAGGCCTGGCCTGGCACATACCGACTTGAGAACATCAGCTTGCGCCTGATGAGCGAGACCTGCGCAACCTCGGAACGGGAGCGGCGACGTCGCAAAGAGGCCACAAGGAGCGAAACTATCGTTGCGCTCGAGCTGAGCGAAGTCAAACAGCCTTCCCCAAGCGAACAGCGTCGTGTCCGTGTTCCGCTTCATGATCTCCTCCTGCAAGCGCTGGAATGCGCGCCGCCCCTCGCCATACAGCGTCGGCATGTTGACGTCGAAGATGCCCATCAAGCAGTACGCCTCGTCCTCCACGATCTTGGTCTGCCGGAACGCAGCCCACGACATCCGCTGCGCGACACTGACGTCCGAGAGCTTCGTCTCGAGGCGGAGGACTGCCTGCGGGATGCCCGTTGCCTCCTCAAGCTCTCGCGCAAGCTCTGCCTTCGACCCCAGAGAGTCCCAGGACTCCGAGAGGAAGATCACGACAGACGGCGCGAGGAGCTCCTGCAGCGTCCACCCGCGCCGGTGCCAGCGGCTGTCGCGAAACGGCGAACTGCCGGTCCCGAAGCTCGCCGCGAACGCGCCCTCGGCCCTCGACGGGACGTCGCGCAGGCAGACGTAGCAGACGTCCGCGAGGGCATAGTACCGGAACATCGAGTTGATCGCCTCGGAGAGCTCCGCGCTGCTCGACTTGTCGATGCAGCACGCGTCGATCCAGAGCCACGCGTAGCCTTGGTCGTGCGCGAGCGAGCAGCACCGGCGGATCTTCTCGGAGACGCGGGCGCGCGGGGTTGAGCTGGACCCAGGGGACAGGGCGCATGAGGTGCGGAGGGCTTGCAGGTGGTCGAACGTCTGTACTTCGTCTTCGTGGTCCCAGACGTGCGAGACGATGGCGTATCCTGGAGAGGGGACGCTTTCGGGAGAGGCGAAGAAGTGGAGCTCGGCGCGGTCTGTGCTGAGGAGCCACATCGCGCGGAGGTGTCTGCGCAATGCGACGTCAGCCTTTTATGACTGAAGGTACGATAGTGACGAGGTACGCGACGTACAGTTCAACGAGTCGTCCTGGAAGAGGTACTTGGGTGGGTGCAGCAAGGCTTGAAGTCCATCCGCAGCTTGGGGTATACGACCCATATGCATGCAGTGGGGGCAGTGCAGACCGTCGCTATGCCAGCCTGAGCATCGACTAGAAGTAATGGGCTGTGCGGGCACTCGTCTTCGACATTCCAGGTACAGCTATCCAGGGTGGCATCCTGAACAACTTGCACAAAAAGACCGTGAGTGGGTACCTGTGGGACATACACTCCTTTTCCGACATACCTTCTTCACACGGCCCAGCAGTCATGCGATGGCAGTGATCAAGAGACGAGATGCCCACACCTCATCTTGTGTCATCCGAACCTCCTTTCGAAGGTATCACAGAAGAGCAGACAGTACGGATGCGTCGGATTGCTGATTCCTAGCGGCTCGACGAATTTGCTGAGTTGGTTGTTTTCCCAGTTGCTTGAATCGCCGAAGAGACCCGTTTTCGTCGCGTGCCAGCACATGTCGTGGCAGTGAGTCAAGAGTGAACGCGAAACTTGCGCTTGCGGGCGATGTCCTAACCATTCTCCCATGCACGGCCAGTTGTGAGTGTCGCGGACGTCGAGGCGGAGAACATGTACACGATGGCGAGTTCGATGGGGTCGTGGGAAGTTCACGACGCGCAGCGCGCCCGGGTCCCGTGGACGCGTCTGTGGCTGAAGTTCAATTTCGTGGAAAAGCCGCTCTCCTCGTACCCCCATCTCCTCCACGCGTCCATCGCACCCTCCTCGTCTCTCACTCTTTTTGTCTATCTGTCTGCCTGATACCGACTCTTCATATCCAAAAATGAGGGCGGTTTACTACCCACTTCCTGCTGAGATCACGGACGCCATCTTCGCCAACTTGGAGGACGACCGGCCCTCCTTGAAGTCCTGCGCTCTCGTGTGCCGCGCATGGCGTGCCTGTGCCCGCCCTCTCATATTCCGCAAGTACACCATATACACCTGGGGGAAGACCAGAAGGGCTGTGCCCTCCTTCTTCGTGTCCCGCCCCGACGTCGCGGCCCACATCCGACACCTCGAGATCATGAACTATGGAGAAGGAGAAGACCGCGCCAGCTTCATTGCCTTCGCCGAGGCGGAGAGCGCGCTGAGTGCTTTCCCGTCCCTGCGCTCCCTCAGGCTCTCACTCATCCGCATACCGCCCCGGGCCGGCAGCCTGAGAGGTCGCAACACTGACTCGGAGCTGGGCACGGCGCCCCGGTTCGGCGCGCTCGACGAGTTGAGCATCAGCTATTGTACCGTGACCATGTATCAGCTCTTTCGCCTGCTCGGGATGTTCACGAAGATCGATCGCGTGAAGCTGTTGAGCACTGAGGTAACCCCGTGGGTCCCCGCGGACGACGATCGAGCTCCTCTCGCACCCATCAAGGTCACGCACTTGGCCGCGCTGAACACCACGCCTCGGACGACCGTTCTCTTGAAGCTCCTGACACTCACCGATGTCGCGAACACATTGCAGACGCTGTGGTGCAAAGATGGGCTCCTCAGGTGGCATAGATCGGACGACTTTGGGGCTGTCTTCGCTGCGATCGGGCCACGCTGCCTGAGCCTGCGCCGTGTCATTATCGCACCCATGCCGATATTCATGCCACTTTTGGAGGATGACATGCCTGACAGTTCTACCGGACGTGCGTACTGTATATCTTCCCCGAAGCTATGTACGCAACGCTGACCGTGCACCATACTAGCCGACACGTATCCATGGGCGTCGCTGAACTTCGCCCGCTGCGAGGCTCTCGTAGAGTTCAACCTCCAAACCTTTGAAATATTGACGATCCACGCAGCGCTGTTTGCGACTCTCCCAGCGAGCACGAAAATTGTTCGAATCACGCTCGCTGGGTTCGACATCCTCCCTCCCAGCGTGGATGTCGTCCAGCTCGGCGATTGGCGTGAGTTCGACCAGCTGTTTTCTGCCGACCGGTTCCGGCATCTCACGCTCGTGCTCGACTGGTCGCATGTGCGGGTTAAAGCCCCTGAGGAGATGTATATGGCTCTGCGGAACCGCATGGAGGGTTTGATGCCGCGGCTGGAAGAGCAGGGGAGGTTGGTCGTCACCGATACGCCTCGTGACTGGTGGAGTGAGTGTTCGCCTGCTTGTTGCTGTCTTGACTTGTCATTGATGATGCGACAGAGGATTGACCCACGCTTTGGGTCGACTAGTTTCTTGGTTTCTTGAATTCTCGGTGTCCGACCCATTAGATGGTCGGTGGCTTGATGTAGTAGGTAGTCGCTTATATATGGCTCACGGTTTGTCAGTACGGATGGTTCGGATTGCTGATTCCCCAGTGACTCGATGAACTTGCTGAGTTGGCCTACAACTTAAACGAACCAGGCTGCGCGAGACGCGTCCAAGTCATGACGTCACGCGTTTTGTGACGTCAACGCGTACCGCGTCGTCGGTCAATATCACGCTCCTCGTCCACATCTTGCATCTCCCCCTCCTCCTCCTGTCCCATTCTCCCATTCATCTCACCTGGCACTACGGTATACCTCGTCGCTCACCCGCTTATACGCATCCACAACACGCGATGGAGGACCCAGTCAAGGAGATCCCCATTGTCCTTAAGCTCGTTACCGCTGCAATTAACCCCGAGATCCAGACGGCTGCTGTCCTCAAGTGCGTCCTCTTTTTATTTCATTCTCCTTCGCGTTCTAACCTCACAATGCGCGAAAGGTATTACGCACCAGACGTACGCTTCCGGCATCCGTTCTGCGCCGTCTCGAGCGCACCCGACTCGCGCGACGCGATGCTCTCCGTCCTGCAATGGTACCGCATACTCTCGCCCGTGATCAGGGGAGACGTCAACGGGGTCACGTACGACAAGGAGAAGAACTCCATCTTCCTCGACGTCACGCAGACCTTCCACATCCGTTGGTCTCCGCTGAAGCCCGCCCCCGCACGGTACGTGACGTCTGCCACATCCCGAGTCTGGTCCGCACGAAGCGACTCTGTCCATGTATGCGTGTCAAATGCTCACCGGAACGTGCAGGCTTGTCATTCACTTGACTCTCCGCCCCACACCTGCGCCCTCGGACCCCTCCAAGACCTTGTATCTCATCGCGGAGCAAGAGGATTTCTACCACCCAGACGACCTCGCTGCGCTCCTCGTACCTCCGCTCGTGCCCGTCATGCGCCTTGCGCTGCAGGCCGCGACGTTCGCGTGCAAGGTGAATGCGCGCGTCTTCGGCGCGCTCGGGTACTGGCGCGTCAGGGATGGCGAGGGTGGGCAGGGAGTTGCGCTGAGGCCGGAGGGCGAGCCGTTGCCGCCAGTCGGGGAGAACGAGGAGTGGGAGCTGAAGGCGAAGAAGAACGATTGATCCGGGTCGCTTTGTAGGGTTCTCTTATTATTGTTATTGGACATTCCGGACGCCACTGTGTATGATGATTGTGACTCTGATGAATATACTTCGGACGTGCGCGGTCGTGTAGCAAGCCAAGAGGGACAGAGCAGGACACTGACAGAGGCGAACTGTGACACACAGTAAGCACATGCCCGGCCCGGCGCAGACCGGTCCCGCACGTGGCTCATTTTCCTTGAGCGCATGATGGCTACGCCAGTACTGCCCTTGACACTACGGGACGGGCATCAGTACTCATCGCGACTCTACGGAACCCCTCACGTACGAGGGGCCGCGCATGGCCCTTCCGAGCACCGCGCCGCCGTCTCTTCTGCAAGCTGAAGCCACACCGAGCGGACGCAGTTCAAGAGGCTATTCGAACTCATCTATAAGCTTTCTCTCGTACACGCACTCGCCTCTGCCGGGGACACACTGCACAGTAAATAGCGGGAAGACCCGCCCGAGGCCAAGACACTGTGTCCTGTTGTGCTAGTCATCCGGATATCCACGGCAGGCTTCGTACGTCAAGGCAGTGACTTCCGTAGACATCTATGTCAATGTCAAGCCCAAGTACGTGACTCTACTGTCGTGACAAGGCGGTGTGGCGTCTTGACCTTTCCCGTCAGCATACTGCCACGTACTTGCAAGTTACCGGATGCATGCCCGCTTGATGGTAGGGTCTTGGTGAGCTCTGACGGTGAGTCCATCTGTACCAAGATATCCAGGTTTAGGGCCGTGTCAATTACATCCTGGGACCGATACAGCCACTGCAGGTAGCTATCAGGATCCATCAGTCAGACGTCACACCCTAGTACGTACCAACTACCCAGGGGAGTCTCTATTAGCCTCGCTGGACGGTCTACAGACCTATCTCCCCTCCTACAGCCATGACCACCCCCATAATCCCCCTCGAGCTGCAAGAGCTCATCATAGACTCGGTCCAAGACCGGGACCACGCATTATTCACAGAAACGCTCAAGAGCTGCTGCCTAACCTGCCGTGCGTGGCTCCCCCGCAGCATCCGCCGACTCTACCACCGCCTCATCGTGGGCAATCTTCGGCCAGCGCAGTTCGATAAGCTGGTGCGACTCATCGACACGTCCCCGTACGTAGCCGACGCAATCGAGGAGCTAGTGGTCGGGGTCGTGTTCCAAGGAACAGAGAATGTCGTCGGCGGCGTGGCCATCCGAGCCGTCCTGGCGGGGAAACTGCCCCGGCTGCGGTCGCTCACGCTCATCGGCTCCGGGTCGCTCGTCCAGTCCGCACCCCCGCCCCTCGTCGTCTCCTCTCCCCCATGTCGGCTGCCGACGCTCGCTGGGTTCCCGACGCTGACGACGCTCCATCTGTCGTTCGTGTTCTTCACGAGCTATGTGTCCTTCCAGAGGATGTTCTCGTCGGTTCCGGGGCTGAGGAGGCTGCATGCTTCGTACGTGATCTGCAACCACACCCGTATCCCGCCCGCCTTTCCGAGTTATCCGCCGCTGAAACCGCCTCTAACCCATGTGGTGTGGTACGAGAACGCGACTTCGGTGAGTATCTTTCAGCTGGGGAGTGTCTTGTTGGGCTCGTTCTGGGATTGACAGCACACGTACTAGGAAGGCTATGCTCTCCCCCACCTTTTGCGGAATGTATGCGGGTCTCTCGAGGACCTCACGCTTTCCTTCCCCGACACGGCGCAATCCTGCATTGATCAAGCCGTCTCTCTCAGTACGTCCCCCTTCTCATCTCTCTATCCCTCAAAGCGTTCACTTATCACCGATGCTCGAATGGCAGTCAACACGCATCCCTACTTCCAGCCGTTCAGCCTCCCCCGCCTGGGTACGCTGCGGGTGTGCCAGGCTTTGAGCCCGGGCAGCGAGATGGACGCACTGCGCGACCTGGTCCGGTCCCACGTCCGTCTGCTCGCGACGTTGCTACGGTCGCCTCGCATGCCTCACCCTCACATGGCACGGCGATCGCAAGTCCACTTCAAGTTGAAGTCCCGGGATCGGTACACCGCTGGCGCCGAGCAAGCTAAAGCTAAAGCTAGTCTTCACCCCGGCATCGGCGCGCGGGGCACTGGCATGTCGGAGCCCATGCAAGACTCGGATCTCTTCACTGGCAGGGACACCCTGCTCGGGAAGCTTCTGCACGCGATAAAGGCGCACAGCACGGAGATGGACTCAGCCCTCCTCGCCGGGCGTGCGCGTGCGTGCAGGGTCGTGTTCGAGTTCACACTGGCCCGGGCAGGCGGCCGGTCGGCGACGACGCAGGACGACGACCCGCGTGTGATCGTTGCGTCGCTTTCTGCCGCGATGGCGGCGCTGTTCCCAACACTGCACCGGGATGGTTTACTTTTGGTTACTTTCCAATGTCCCGATGGTGAGTGAGTTTTTGCCCTGAGTGCTATCATGTCATTGTCATTGCGAGCTTAGAAGTGGGCCCTGCTAACTACGTCTATGTCGGGTGTTGTGTAGGGCGCGGTGTGTGGTGCGAGTGGAGAGAGGGGGACGTCGAAGTTGTTCCTATCCCGGGGAGCCGTGACTGGGGTGCTGAGTACGACTGAGCGGACGTTGCTAGGTAGCGTATCCTGCACAATGCCAGCATACTGTGAGTCTTCACTTCCAGACTTTCCTGCGGGAGGTGCGCTCAGTGTTCAAGAAATAGCTCAATGCTACGCAAGAGACAGAGACACGGTGGTTCATGTTCGAAGAGGCGAAGGCTCGTGAAGCTCGCATTGATCTCTTCGAGCATGCAGCTCGGGCCGAACGAGGAAGTCGCTTTGAAAGGCATGAGGCCCGACGCCTGAGCCAGGGCCCAATCCAAACGTGCCATGGTTTCGAATCCATTCAGAGATACAGCACGGTAACAGATGCAGCAATATGCCAAAAGGCCAAGGGTGTCGCCGCTATCAGCGCCTCTCAACCAACGCTGATAGCGGCTTCGCATGGGGAGGAAGAACATGCGGACGGGTACAGGACTCACCGGACTGCAGGAATCAGATGCTCGTGGATGGCCAACGAGGAGGACCTTCGCAGTCCGGTCCGAGGGTGATGATGGTGGTCAATGGGTTCGATTCGGATTCGCATCCACCTCAGCCTCTTCCTCGTCCTCCTCTTCTTCTTCACTCGAGCTTTCGGAGACGTAGTGACGGTTTGGGTTGGGTACGAGCAGGTCTTGCCCTTCGCTATCATCTGTGAGTGGAGGTTAGCTGCCTGTTCCGTCAACCGACCGCAAACGACTTACCCGTAGTCCGCCTCGACTCCTCGTAGCTTGTCTCCAAGTCGGCCAAGATCTTCTCCTGCATCGCACTCACAGCCTCCGCGTTCTCGCAAGTCTTATACTGTTCCAGCAGATGTCTGCAAAATCAGGATGAGTTTCCGAACGACCTTCAACTGTCAGGCAGGGACGCACTTGTTCACCTCCCAGAAGGAATGGCCCCAGCCGAACCCGCTCAGCAGGCGCTCCGCGTACGAGTCGAACCCGGTGATGTAGAAGGCGGCGGCGAGGGCTTCCACGCAGTTCAGCCTCCATGGCTTGCTGTAGTTGACCGGGTTGGTTGCGACCAGGTAGGGAACTGGGGATCCACAGAGACGTTCATGAGGGCTCGCGATGCGGCGGCCAAAGGGAACTTCTTCCAGACGCGCCCAGGAGCGCCGTTGTGTGCGACACCGGGCTGACGGGTTGTGCGCCTTTCGGTCTGAGAACAGAGCGAGTTTCGTCGGAGTACTGAGCAAGAGCGAAGAATGCAAACGGACAGATGGAGGCGGAAGGAGACGACGGACGCTGGGGGAGACGTGGCGCCGGAAAGTCGCAGGCGGAGTGTTTGCCGGGCAAAGATCCTCCAGATCGATCATTTGCCTCTGTACACCATAGGGAGGGTATAGAATCCTAGGACCTCCGGAGAGGCATAGAGAGGGTACGAGGACGCATCTGGGAGGATGCAGAGCAGTTAGATAAGACTCGGGGTTCCGTAGTACGCCTTAAAGAGACCCAGGACGGGCGTACGTACATTGAAACGGCTCCGCTGCATTGCACCGGGAGCTTCAGAATCGTGTAAGACGAGAATACGTTTGCGGAGGGAGGCGGGTCTGGGAGGATGAATCGTCGAGAACTGACGTGTTGATCAGCTCGTCGGAGGCAGGCGTAGTCATATCGAACGCAGAGTAAAGCAGTAGAAATAGCAGATAGCATGATATTGTCGCGAGTACAGTACATGGAAAGAGATGGACGAGTACAAGAGCAAACCACGCAGCCCGAAACCCGGCCCGCTCCCCAGGCGCCGGCGCTTATCCTGACTTGGCGAGCCGCGCCGCCGGCCTTCGCCTCTCTTCCTCTCCTACCACTTCGTCGCTCGGCCGCAACTCGTGCACGCCCTCTTCTTCCGCTGGCTACCTGCTTCACGCGACGCTCTTCTCGCTCTGGACGGCGCTGGGCACACACCTACCTTGGACAAGACTCTCGGCGACATACACGACTTCGCAGCGTACAAACCAGGGCAGGGATACGCTGGCGGCGGAGGCGGACGAATGAGGCATGCGGACATAAAAAGGTAAGTCCTTGAGCAAGCCCGGGTGCTGGGTGCTGGGGATGGGGCTCGGGCTCGGGCTGGTGGTCGGGCTGGAGCTACGACGGAGGTGCGTCACCTCAGCCCCCGACGACAATCGAGAGGACCACGTACCTGCGTTGGCCATGTATAATTATAGGCGAGTTTTCACGTTGCGTGCAGTTGCGTCGCTCGGATCCCGTGTTCACATGGTGCGTAAGACGGAGGTGAGTCTTGTTCCGCCTGGCGACTGCGGACTCGGGCATGTAAAGGTGGGTGCGCGGCGCCTCGGGGTGCACACTGGTGGAAGACGTCTGCATCGCGAGCTAAGAACTGAAGTACATACCTGGCTGGACCTCCGTCTCGCGCGTGCTGACCGTTGCGCACAGTTCTCCATCAACCGACGTGGTCAGTGCGACGACTCGCGAGGTATACGGGCGTCCTTGAGGTCCTCGCTAACTGGTCAACAGGCTGTCGCTCGGGATATCACATCAAGACATACCTTCTACTTGCTGGAGACTCCCTCCCCCCGCGTCCGCCACAACCTCTCTCTACGCCCTCCGCGCCGATGACGGCGACTCCCCGCGCAACAGAAGCTCACGAAGCACCCCGACACCCGCTCTCCTCCTCTGCCGGAGAAGGCGGCTGCTGGTACGCGTCTCTCCTCTCCTTCTCTGCCTTCCTCCCTTCCTGTCCTTCCCTGTCTCTGTCGCCCCTGCACTGCCCGCACACACAGGACGTGCCGCGTCCGACGAAAGGTGAGCATCATCACGCAGTCGAGTCCGACGTGATCCCAGCACCACCGCCATTGCACCCGTCGCGCACACGCTCACCTGCGGCCCTTCCCTCCCTCCTCCCTCAGAAATGCGACGAAGAACGTGAAGGAGACTCCTGCAAGACTTGTCTTCGCCTCCGCATAATGTGCCTTGGATGGGGGCCCAAGCGGCCAGCGCGACCCAGTGCAGCTCGTCTCGATAGCTCGGCCACACACGGAGCCATCCCGGAGGCTCCGGCGGATTGTCAAGACCATGGTCGGAAGTCCCAGGACACGGCGGCGGTTCGCGCATGTGAACGGAGACGAAGGCGCGGAGGACAGCGACAGCCAGTCGACTCGCACGTCGACTTCTGGACGCGCACTCCTTCGCCGCCTAATGACCCCAACCCCGGGCTGCTGGAACGCGAACCAGAGCCGGCTCCCAGACGGACGTCTCCGGGGTTGAAGGTCGGGCAGGGAAAGGACATGGCGGGGGTATGCGCGCGTCGGCGTGGAGGACGACGAGGATAAGGAGGAGGGCCAGTCGATCTCGGCGACGAGGGCGACGGGGAGGAGTAGGCGCACTCGTGCGTCGACTTCTGGGCGTGTGGCCGTTCGCTCTCCGCCACCGCTTGTTGACCCCCCGAGCCGGCTGCTAGAACCCGGACCAGACACGTCCTCTCGGACGGATATCCACGCGGCGGAAGGAGATGAAGCGGGGCTCGCTCGTAGTCCACGATGACGAGTCTGACGATGCGAAGCCCCGCGAACACGACAAGACGGCGGAGGACGAAGAGGACCACTTCGAACGATGCGAACCGCGCGGAAGCCACGCAAGTCGCGTGTGTCGAACGTCAGCGAGGCGGAGACGTGGCGGCGTCGTCGGTTGGGTCGTCGTCGCCTGAGCCGCTGTCGCTCCGGAAACCATCGACGAGAACGAGGAAGTTGACGAGGGCGTCGCGTCGACTGGGATCTCGCATGCACGCGAGCGGCGACTCATGCACAAGACCTCGGAACGTTGGAGCTCGACGTGAAGCTAGTTCAAACGAGGTGAGTACACCGCACAGCTGTTACAGCATCGACCTGGAGAACTAACCTCGCGCATCCGGTCGTAGGGTGCGGCTTTGAGAGCTCGGCGGATCTGACACCCCGGCTGGGCCATCGCAGGCCGACGACACTGTCACGAAGGGTCTGGAATCGTTGTTGGCCCCTGAGGAGGTCAGTTCGATCAAGACGGCCCTTGGTTCCTTGGAGATGGAACAGGTCGTGGATGAGCTTCTGCAGAGGGACCGCGCACGCAGAAACCGGTGCAGGACGACTCACCATCTTCGACGCCTGATCCTGAACCTTCAGACGCGAGATCAACGTGGACGCCGTCAACAACCTTGCGACACGCAGCGCGGGCTTGCTCGTTGGAAGGGTCGGTGTGCGTGGGTGAGGAGACGACTTGTGGCGTCGACGGATGGTGGGACAGCGGACGACACGAGCACGGAGGATGGCGGGGACATATCGGACGCTGGGACGGCGCGGACGTGGTGGACGGCGTCGACATGACGGACGCTGGGACGGCGTGGAAGGGGAAGAGGGAAGAGAGAGCATGGTTCGACGGTGTTCCAGGCGAGCGGTACCCTGCTGTCGGACTCGTAATATGCTCGCATATCACAGATTCATCTTGTTTAGCGGTAGTCACACACTCTTGATTTCTGGCGCACACACAATGAAGCCACAGTAAGCAATAATCAAGCGAGACTATAAGCGACAAGCTCGTCAAATGACGCGGGTTTCCGTGGTGTGACAAAAGCATAATGACTGTTCGTACGTAGTCTACGACGTGCAAACCTACTTACTCTTCGTCCGTGAATTCGGAGATCGAGTCAGTGTCAGCATCAATGGAACCACCCCTCAGCTCCTCCCCAGTCGCCTTTGCACTCGTCAGACCGTCGCAAACGTGATGATGTGTCATCGGATTCCCGTCGTGGCCATACAGCATGTGTCTCTGTGCGATATCGCTGTGGCCGAGGTTAGGAAAGGGGAGCGCCTCGGGGCGCAGCGTGCTCGGCGGGATACCGCCGGCAGCGAGTCTGGCGACACGAAGCTGCTCCTCAGTAGCGCGGGTGAAGTAAAGTTGCGGAGGATTCGCCGTGAGCAGGTCGAGAAGGTCGCGCATCTGCTCGGCGGTCGGGCCGCCCTTCTTGCTGAGCTGCCAGAATGGAACAGCAGGTGGCCAGCCAACTAGGATCACGCCATACCGAAGTACGACTTGGTCCCGGAAGAGCCGGAGCTCCCAAACCATGCGTGCGTCCCGGTCTCCTGATATATAGACTGAAACAGCGGTTAATCTCGGCTGTACGCTTCCAGTCCGCGGGAGAACATACCGAGCATGGCGGCCAGAATCTCCCGAACGCTCTTGCGAGGATCGGAGTAGTCGGGCTTGGGTACACATGTGGCGGGTGGCGGAAAGCCCGGAGGGAGCGGTGGGCGGCGGACAACGACCCGGGGGTGCTGAAGCTGTGGTATGTCGAGAGGTCTGAGGACCGCCCTGCGAACGGATGAGCGTACAGATTTCTTGCCTGGGAGAGCATGGAACAGAAGGCGTTTGCGAGTGCAGGCCATGGCGACTTCCCGAGGAATGAAGGTTGAGACTTTATATCTGTGCCGGCACTGCGCGTTCACGAAAGGATTAACAGTCTGGCCACAAGTACAAGCTGATCGCTACTGTAAGTCTCGAGATACGAGCCATTTGACGGTAGTTACTCGGACGGCCAGTGAAGTAGGACTTAGCTATTTGTCAAAATTGTCAGCCGGCCCGACGCCCTGTTCCAATTAGCGGCAAGTCAGTTCGAAGACTCGCCGAGTACTGACAGCTTGGAGCCGTCGCATACGCTCGTGGCAATGACGCGTAGAGTCCGTACCGTTCCAGTGAGTGTGTGCACGCATTGCAGAGGCCATGGAATAGAGTTAATTGCAGTCCTGTTCGCTTGTGACTTTGTTTTACGTGGCATTATCTGTGTTGTACATGGGCATCCTACAAGTACCGTGGCACAACGAGTTCAAAGGCATCTGCAGAAGGCTGTCAGTGCCGTCGGTAAGTACACCATCGTGAAGAGTTCGTTTCGAGATCAGTGCTCACCGACCTCGATCTGAGTCTACCGAGAGCTTGGAGCCGACGCGGCCTCGCAGGTCTCCTAGCCTATCAATCCCGCCGCGGCCTGGTTTTCTGATTATTGCGCCCCAGAGCTCCATCGCGTCCGGTGAGCTGTGTCCTGTCTGACATAGACTGTGATTTAGAGAGTACCAATCATCCTGCACATACTCATTTTGGACTTACATCTTGGGAACGTGCGGGCAAATGAGTTCAATTCATGCAATATGTACACTGTGCGGGCAAAATTTACAAAGCCGAGTCCATGAGCGGGTGCAGGTGCGATGCGAATGGGAGGGTAGATAGTATGTCCTATGATGCAGGGTGAGCCGTCGCTTCCAAGTTGACATACCTATATTTCGCTTCAGCGGTCTTTGCAGGATCCGTTCACAAGCTGACATTCATCTTCGCAGAGCGTGCGCAATCTACGCCTCTGAGGTGAGACGAAGCCTCGCAGTGGATGTGCGAACCTGAAAGCAGACGGATGAAGTGAGCTTGCCGGAATCACGTCTCGGCTGCGTCCAAATGTATGCACGCAGAAGCCGTCAGGGACGGAGGTGCGGGCAGCATCTCCATACACGCTTCTCCGAGCGTGTTCAACTATTGAATCTGCCTTGCGAGCCTTGACAAGCTTGGAGATGACGGTGTTGTACATGAAGATGTTCGGGACGACGCCGAGGCTCTGGGACTCCTTGAAGAGCGCCATCGTGTTCGAAGTATCGTCCGTGGTGTCCTTGACGTGCAGGATGAGTGCGCTGTACGCGTCGGCGGACGGGACTTGCGAGGCAGCAGAGGTATGCCCAGCCCGAGAACAAGCGTGAATTCAAACTGCGGATAAAACTCCGAGCCACAAGGACTGGAAATCGCACCTTTGAAGATCGAACTAGCAGCTCGGGTGATCTCACGAGCAGGCTCCGAGTCCTCCGTTGCAGTGGTCCTGTACTGGAAGTCGCTCTCGATGCTGCAACATAAACGTAGACTTAGTTACGCACATGTAGAGAGTGCGATGATATCGACCGGACAGTGTACTATCCAGCACGAGACGAACCAGTGAACTCACCTCAGTTCCGAACCAGCCGACTCTCAGCCCGAGTGATCGCACAAGCGGGAAGACATGCGCTCTGCGCCGCTGCTTCCAATATCCGTTTATTCTGCGCATGACCCAACTGAGGCTTCGAGTTCTGTCCCGCCGCCGTCCTAACCACCCTGCACTCGGTCAGAGCGCACGGAGTCCCATTGAGCTCGAGTCGACGACTGAACAGTGAACACCTGACAGAATTCTCCCGGAACAGGCTGCGATGGCGCAATTGCAACGTCAGTCATCGTATCGCCGTGTCCCGGATAACAGAACGCACCAAGAACGCGGAACCGCCGCGTAGGTTAATTCAGCCAACCCTCGTAACCCTGCATAAAGCGGAGCCGCCATCCGAGAATCTGTGAGTCCAGACCCGACGCGTTCCAGCTGCCCTGGGCCCGCGGTTTCGAAGTTGAGCATGTCGAGCCGTGCTAGCACTTGGGTGTGGGCATGAGCTCCGCTTCGGGCGTGCGCATGCGCCGTTGCGGTCGTAGGGCCTTCATCTTCATATTCACCATCGTTCTGTTGCCCGCAAAAAGTCATCTCAGTCAGAGAACGCCTGCCATTGATACGAGGTGCGCGGCACCTTGCCTGTGAGTCCAGGAGTCGACGGTGTGCCCCCAGCCCGAGTCGGAGTCTCGGCCCCATACGGAGAGCATGCGGATCCAGAAGAGTATCATCTGTAAAGTCTCGCAAGTCAGGGTCCCGGATGACCAGCCCGAAGTATTCTGGACTCACCCGCAAGCTGGAAGCGTCGGATATGCTTTAAGCTAGTTTAACAGTCAGAATTTCCTTACCCCACGAAACACGATCCCGAGCCGACGCGGGGCGGCACGTATCTAGCACGCTTGACAGGCCGATTCCTCGCATGTCGTGCGCTGCGAGCGGGGCCGGACGTCTGGTAGAAGCCTTGCGTCGTGCGGATTGGGCTGTTCTGCGCGATCCGGAGGAGCCCTTTGTGAGTATGTATAACAAAATATATTTCTTCTCGTCGTACACATGGCAGTCAAGTCTACCAACCCCAAATGAGGGCGGCGAGAGTGTGAACTCACCAGAAAGCCGGAGGCGTCGCGTACGACCCTTCACTGTTCGTCACGGTGCGCACAACCGACGACTCCGCGAGCCATTAACCAGCGCAATCGAGCGAGCGAGTACTTACCGGCGTCGCATCTGCGTACGCTTGTGCTGCCGAGCGGGACAATCCGGATCTCGAGCCTCCGCCTGATGCAAACTGCATGACTCTGTGTCTCCCGGCTCTCGGCGTCGATGTCGGACGATTCTGCAGCGTGCCAAGGCGTGGGCACGAGGGTAAGTATAAGTAGATGGCGAGCGGAAGCAGTGCGTACTCACGCGGACCTGGCTCTACTCCTCCTGCTCATTCATAACCTCTCTCCGTCCTGCCCATGCTGCCCTGCGGACTCTGTGCTTACCTTCGGTGAAGTCGATACGAGCGTTCGTGTTCGCCATTCAGTCTCGACGCTTGAACCTCGCATGCAGCGACCCAGGTACGTACCTCCGTGGTCTTCGCTGTCCGGTGCACTGAAGCCCTGCGCGACGTTCAGCAGCTCGATGAGGACGCTTCCAGCTTCCCGGTGACGCTTACCTTGCAAGACACGCACCGAGCGAGCGCAACGCCACGATAGACTAGTCGCAAGATGATTGCGAGCAGCAGCTTCGGAAGCTCGTGGTGAGAGCCGGTGCTGTCCGCGTCCATGCTCGCATCGTTCGAGTTCTCGCCGATGCGCCCCGCTAGACGATGTCGATTTCCGCTTATTGAAGGCATCGCTGCTGCCAAGTCGTGGCGTTGTGGTCGGTCATCTGCGTAGGCGACGTGCTTGGTACGTCTTCTGTGCTTGCGTCGTGATCCGGAGTGGCTCATACGAGTCCTCGGCGTGTCTCTTGCAGA
>NW_027137977.1:0-9513 GCF_003813185.1 Lentinus tigrinus ALCF2SS1-7
GAAGCAAATAAAATGGACTAGTAAGTATAGGCGGCGGATACACTGCGGAGATGACGGAGCGGAAGCAAATAAACTGGGCTAGTAAGTGTAGGCAGTGGATACCGATGTCATAATATGATCGGATGACAGAGCGGGGGTCAGAGGTGATCGGAGTCTGGGCAGAAGTCCGGATAAGGCAGGAGGGAAAGGAGCAGGGGTGGTGACGTATTAGCCGGAAAAGGGGCGGAGTTCAGGGGTAGTCGGGTCGGGGTTGTGTCGGAGGGGCGGCAGGGCGGACTTGGGCATGGGATGTGACGGCATCCATAGACACACCAAAAGACAGCCCATACTTTTCAATTTGAGCAAGTATATTTTGCTTCTAGCACATTCAGGTTTGATTGAAACATGTTTGTGCTATATTAATGGAATTCTATTAACCATGGCTACAACATGGAAGTATCACATGACCAGGCCAAAACCCATCCCCTGTACATGAACATATTTTGGGAGATTTCAATATTGTGCCCTTTTGGTGTAGCTGGTATCATGGCTGGTCTGAATATATTTTGTAGTTATACAATTATATTCAAGTTATCACTCGCTTAACCCTATGTGATATGTGTGAAATTTGATTTAGGGGCAGGTTACATATGGATGCATGGTTGTGCCAAATATCAGCCCAAACTAACCACAGGGTGCCAAAAAATCGCAGTTACAACATATGAAAACATATGAAATAAGCACCAAATCACAACCCTGGTGTAAATCTGTTGTTGCTGTCCAAATTATGATGTCAGACAATGGCTGGCTGCCAGCCTTGTGATTTGGCGCTTATTTTATATGTTTTCATATGTTGTAACTGCGATATTTTGGCACCCTGTGGTTTGTTTGGGCTGGTATTTGGCACAACCATGCATCCATATGTAACCTGCCCCTAAATCAAATTTCACACATATCACATAGGGTTAAGCGAGTGATAACTTGAATACTGTCAAACTAAGTGCATAGCTAGTAGCTGCAACTACAGTCTAAAGATGAATATATGTTTACATTGCACTAAGTGAATGAACACACCAATATCTCATTGCAATGTAGTGTCTATGATAAATTGAGAGAGTTTGTATGTGTATTTATGTCATTAATTGCAGAGTTGATATCTGTGAACATGGACTTTGTGAACATAGACTTCATCCTGTTGGTCAACAACTCAGAGCAACCATTCAACCATGAAGTACTATATAACATGTTGTATTGGTAACAATGGCCCTCCTCATGGAGTGGCCAGTAAGTAAGAATACAATATGTGATACGTCTACTGACTTGGACATACAAGTGAGTAACAATCTCACACAAGCAAACAGGGCAGAAAAGGTCATCTTTGATGCCCTGAAGCTTGTTACCGAGAGTCTGAACGTCACACTGTGAAGTAGATATTCAGAACAAAAAAAACATGCAATCAAAGCATGAAAACCTTGTCGTTCTGCTCATCGCAGTGGAATTCTGTCTCAAGGTGGTCATAGTCCTGGTTGTGCTGTTGCAGACCTTCAAAGACCAGCTTCACCTTGTGGTAGAGCTCCACTGATGCCTCTTGGAACTTGCACAAAGTGTTCCACATGGTGGCCAGTTTCACCTCACATGCAGCCACCTGAGTTCAGAGCTCACGGAGAGCTCCTGCAGAGCTGTGAGCTCTGAATCCATGTCATGGAACTCAATAGGCCCATCCAGAACCTGGAATTGCCAATGGATGATCACCCAAGGAACAAGGTCTCCATGCTTCACTTACCATGCGATCAGAGTGCATGCCTGTACACATGCCCTATTTCAAACTGAATCAGAAGTGTGCTCCAACTAATATACTACTATGCTACGCCTATGTGACACATCCTGTAAAGATAAAGACAACTTACCTGTAGTGCGGTGAGCCAGCTGTGTGTTGAGATGAAGGACAGATTGTGCAAGTGTGAAACACATTACAACAATCTGCTGTTGCAGTCTGGCCCACTGAGTGCGAGGAGTTGAGGTTGAAGTCAGGAGCAGAAGCACTTAACTAACAGGTCATGGGTGTCAATGAACCCTAAAGCAATGCACTCTAACCCTGAGCTAGGGCTTGAGGCAGTAAGTACTTTACTTACTCTGGCTTATGTAACTACTTACTCCAGCATATCGGAGTCTCAATGATTTTCCCATGGGGATCACTTTGTGTTACACAGGTTGGCAGGAATCATTGTACCTAAAGAACGATCTCTTCATACCTCATTGATCGTAATTGATTGTATAGTGACTACAACGTACATTTCAGAATTGCAAGGAATGCCGGTGGTACCACAGCATCACAGTGGGCTCATCACATCTCGTTGTGGACATTCCCTAGAGACAGGTACACAGGGTGGAATTTCTGGTGGCCAGTAGTGATAGATTAGTGGTCTTATCAAGCCCCATAATCACAGAGGTGAGCATGCCACCATGATAGACTTCTGAGTCTGCAGCGAGTGTATTCTGGGTTGTGCGAGGTTGATGAATATGATGTGAGGGATGAGAAAAGTAATCACATACTGTTTTCTTGAATGCCCAGGTACCAGACATCACATCCGTGAAGAGGTGGCACCCAGGTCCACTAAACTTCTTATACAGCACGTAATCCCATCTTCCATCAAAGTCCACACTGCTCACAATGCTCTCGACAACGCAGAGGGCATCACATGTATGTATTGTATATGTCTTCAGCTTCCATGCGGGGGTGTGTGGCATGATGTGGTTATTGTACTTCAGTTTGAATGTCATCCATACAATATCACCATAGGGAACTGAGTCAATTGTCTGGTACATGTGTTCAGCAGAATTGTATGGGGCTCGGGTGTGGACATTGCCCATTTTGAGTGCCGTCTCCACCTTGGTGTAATGCCAATTGGTGAACTTGAAGTGTGGTCAATTTGTGAACGGCCACCAATCTTCAGCGTTATTGTGAGGCAGAGGTGAAGCTCCCATGGGTAGTACAAGGCTGTCCTCATCAAATGAAAGAGCTTTACATTCAGTCCAATGGCTATGAGTTTATTAACTTGGCATACAAATGATAGGACCTCACCATTGAGTACAGGGTGGAGAATTTTGTATGTCAGAGGCAGTGACAATTTGGGATATCAATGTACCTCTACCAAGTGATGAGTGTAGGCTCACTTTGTTGCAATAGAGTGTTGGCATAGATTGCAAAAACAAGGCATCTCAGAAGAAAAAAAGAGCAGGAGGATCAGCAACAAGGACGGCAGGGAGAGAGGTACAGACTTGGGCTCAAAATTCATGGGTGCAGCCATAGACTTGGCCCCAAAAATGGCATCTGGGTGGCAATTTGTGACTTGTTGTTCTCCTCTCACCATGCTGCTGCACTCTAAAAAGACCCACAAGTGTGGTCTCAGCCAAACTGAAGCCGATAATCTACCCAATGGGGATGAAAGTGAGTGATATATTCAATAGATGCTACCAACAGTACTGGGGTGGCCTTTTCTGGTCGCTGTCTAGGTGTAGCATGGCATATCACCATGACTCTAGCCTGATATCACTAACAGCACTCATCAATGACAGCCTCTGACCCCCAACAACTCAGCCAACTTATGCTCTGACTGTGCACCTGCACCTAGTGAAGTGTGATTGCACACACGCCATCATCACCAAAGGGGACACTGTTGATCCAGTCCTTGAAGCTGAAGAGCCAGAGGAGTCCAACCGGACTGACTCCATTCAACCCATCCACTCTTGGAACCCTGGCTATTGTTCTGGTTTACAAATCGGACTCAACTGGCAAGATGAACAGTGTGAGAAAGATGAAGCAGCATGCAAAAAGGCACAGAAGAAGAAAGAAAAGGACTTACAGAAAGCAATGAAAGCTCACAAAGCAGAACACAAGACCCAAGGAATCAAGTGCATTGCAGAGCTGGAGGTGGTGTGCGAGATTGAGGATGAGGCTGATAGTAAGTATCTTCATAAAAGCACTGCAGATGGCTATCACCTGGCAGTGAGGTTGGCAGGCAGCGCCCAACACAGCGACAGTCTGGAGGGCTTTGACAGTGAGTACAATGGCCATGAGGATAAAAAGTTAGACCTGGACAATGAGCAAGGATCAGACGTTGTCACAAAGGTATGCACTTCATAATATACCTCTAACCCTGTTCAAGCTCACTCGCTGTAGCCGCAGATGAATGAGCAGTGCTGGGCTCAGAAGCACATCAACATATGCAATCAAATCAACTCTGCACACTCCAGAAAACCAAGGTTTGTATTACTACCTTGTTCTACAACCTCATGCCTCTGACTCCTTGCTCAGCACCAACCCTCACAGCACCTCTGTGACTGAACCTTGTGACACATTCAACAATGCATATCTCAAGACTCTACTCACAAAGTCAGCAGCCATGACCCAGGCGCAAGCTGCAACCACTGTGCCCGAAGGCAACCCCTTCGTAGGCTGCCTTCACACTCTTCATGCTCATCATCTTTGAGTGCAGTCATCTGGCAGCATCTCTGCACACTCAGTGAGTTCTGTATAATGACCAGCATGATCAGTGTGATGGCGAGGACCTCTACAACATCGAGTCGCTTATTACCCCTATCCACCCACTACAATGCACCCCAGCGGCCCTCAATCTTGACAACTTGCACATTAGTGACCACACCTTGCCCACTCCTTTGGGGTCTCACTCAGTCACCCTGCTCGCATTCCATTGATTGTGCTCTGATCATGATAGCGCCAACAATGGATATGTGAACAGTTGGGACTTTCATGGAGGCTTGAGCAATGGTGAGAGTGAGGGCATGTCCTCGAGCATGATCACGATTAGGATGCAGCATGGCCATCCATCTAAGGTACGTGCTCAGCTAGAATTTCAGTCTCACTGCTTCTTGTCCTCATGCACCTGTGATTATCAGAGAGTAACACTTGTCACTGTACAACCCACACCACCCTCCAAGCCCAAAGGTCCCAAACAGCATACACATGATGAAATGCCCACATCCAAATCATTCTGGGCTAACAACCTCCCACCCTCGATTTTCATCTTCTATGAGAATAAGCTAATCCCGATGTGCCTCGACATCTTTGGCAGTCTTAAGGACCCTTGGACCATCAAACCTTGGGGTTCTCAAGAACCTGAACACTCTAAAACTCCCCAGTCTGCTCGACATCATTATGCTACTGGCCAATCAGTTCCACGATGGTGACAGCGATCTGGTTTTTGAAGAGAGCAACCTTGTCTATCGTGTGGTACATCATCTCCATCACCTGTGACATGCGCAAGAGACCATCCTGTGCCTCAACTAGATTCTTCAGCCTCATGTTGTCAAGCTGAGGTATGACAGACGGCAAATATTCATTCCCTCATACAAGCAACAAGGGGACTTTAGTGGTTGCATTGTGCAACAGTGACCACAGAGGAGGCTCATATTATTCTACTATTTAGACATCCCAACGTCTCATCCACTGGCACAAGGGTTTTCTCAAACATGCATGCACTGTAGTCAAGGAGGGCAAGAAGGCCTTTTCAAATCATCACAAGGCAGAGATGGGCAAGAATGTGACCTCAGCAGACATCAAGGCATGGCTCTCAAGACCAATGGTGGTGAGGGTTGGTTTCAGGACCCCATCACCTCTGATGTATGTACACCCTCTCGTCGCGCTATGTGATTGACTACTGACCTTTGCTCTGAACAGAACATCAAGCCGCACAGCATGTTCATGTCTATCTACATATTGCATACCTTCATGCCGCACATGGCGACCCTCACCAAGTCATACCTCAAGGAGTCCAAGCCCCAGTTAGGTGCACTTGGAATGGCCGCTGCTGCAGTAAGTTTATGTAGTGTTGCAGGGTCAGGTCAAGTCCAGTTTTTTGACCTCCCGGAGAATAACCGGGGCCATAACTGAAACTGGACTGGCAGGATTGATGAGGACCGGACCGATTGACCGGTTATTTAGCAACTGAACTGAACCATGGTCCAGTTCCCGGTTAAGACCGGTCCTTGACCAGTTTCTTGTGGAAACTCAAACAAATAAATGACAATCTCATATTGTAGCCATGGAGTGTGGAAACCCAATGATATGTCACACTATATATTTTTAATGAAAACATATGTGCTAGAAGTAAAATAAACTTGCCCATATCAGGAAATATGAGCTGTCTTTTGGACTTCCAAGCACCGGATGCCCAAAATAGTAGATTAGACACTCAGAGGCGCTGTCAAGCGCCCACCAAAAGACAGCCTATACTTTCTGATTTGGGCAAGTTTATTTTGATTCTAGCATGCTCACTTTTAATTGAAAAATATAGTGTACTATATCAATAGAATCCCACAGTCAGTGGCTACAATATGAGGGTATTAAGGCCACCAGTTATTGACCAGTTCAGACCGGTTGTGACCAGTTATTTTGCAGTCCTCAACCAGTCCTACAACTGGACCCTGCAACACTAAGTATATGGTTCTCATGTGTGTGCTGTGCAGTGGACTGACATCACTCCTGACAGGTTGAAGTCGCCTTCAAGTGTTATACCAGTAACAGCACCTTTAAACCTCTGGAGGGTGGCTTCAACAAGGTCAGTGGGGGTGGTCTAACCAGCACATGGGTGCGTGGTGGCATCATGAACTTATACAATAAGTGCAACTGCTGGGACAAAATGATGGACATGGCTGTTAGGACCGTGTGCACCAGTCAAACTCTGAATGGAAGTCTGAAGTCTGAAGCCTGAAAGTGTACAGTGAATGAAGACTTTGGCAAAGTTATTGACCAACGCCCGAAGATAAGTTGATGTCTTCAATTTGCAGAAGTCCGACAAAAGGCTCTGGAGTTTATACCGGAGCAAGCTACAAATAAGAGAGTCAAGCAGAGAGTTAGGACCAGAGACGAGACAGAAGTCGTGAGACAGAGGTGGAGGTCTGATGGGGAATCAGATGGAGTTCAGACGGAGGTTGCGGGGTAAGTCAGATAGATTGAGTTCTGAGTAACTGGGTAGTCGAAGGACGAGTAATGAGATATCTGTTATGAACATACTATCAGGAATTTGAATGACAACTGTACTACTAGGTATCCAGAGATACAGTATCACTTTTACCTCTTTTCCTCTAGCATGAGAACACTTTGCTTCTTAGACTAGCTTGTGTTCTCGTTCACTTCTTAGCTTTACTTCTCAGAAGCGCACTGCCTTAGTTGCATAGCCACGGACCACAGTTATGGTACAAAGAAGTACACAGCCACAATACCGGACTAGTGGTTTGCTAGGTCACTCAGTGTTCACGCTTTCTCTACATATCTCTAGAACATTCTTCTGCAGTCTCTCTACATGTATATAAGAGGTGATGCCTCAGAGCAACCCTCAGCTTTCAGTCTCTTCGGAGTATAACCAGCTCTTAGCCAGTTATCTCGCTTTCACCATGATCTTACTAGTGTTCACTTTTGATAAAGTGAACCAGGACTAGCAAGAGTTCAGCAAGGGTAGCTGAACAGAACGACCTGTAAGGCTTAGGTTTAAGGTCACGCTCAAAAGTGTAATATTAGACTGAAAGCTTTATATCTCCACTTATCCAAGTGCAGAGAACCCCCTATACCATGGACCAGAGATATCCCTTTCTCGCTCGAAAGCTGAGAAAGAGAGAGTCGCCCAAGATGGAGGGATTAAAGATAGATCATCCGCTTTTTAGGAGACCCAGAGACGTACAGGAGCAGACAACAAACAGAGGGAAACCACTACCAGAACTACCACACATTCGTATACAGGAAGCTTCAACAGACACATTGAACCTTCCAGTTATACGACCCCAAAACCCAACACCATACAGCCCTCCTAGAAGAGGCTTCTCTATTGTCCACTCAGACACAATAGCTTAGATGATGTTTGACAATATTTGTAGAAATTCCCAGAGACAATATATAAACCCCCATCCCTCAAGGGATAAGAGAGAGGACCTTTTCCCCCCCTTCTCACTCAGGCTGAGTATTGAGAAGACTTTTCCCCTCCCACTCAAAATTGAGTGTACTTGAAGTCATTATCAAGCCATACACATATGTCTATGTTCACAAAGTGAGGCATCCTCGAGCGATCCACTTCGCATTATTAAGTCATATTCAGAGTCATCATACAAGACTATGATAGGTCTACTATTAGTCTCAATGGAGGCTATCAAGTCATAAAGTCATCACACAAGACCTAGGGACCTTCACGAGTTAGCAAAACCTGTGGGTACCCAAGGATAAATCCATGGGAATACCCATGGGTAAGTACATCCGCAGGTGTAAGTACCTGTTTCCCACAGGTTTTCAAGGATGTGGCTATGACTAGGTAAACCCGTGGGTACCTGCACCCTCATGTTGTAGGCACGAACATGGTGTTCTAATGATATGTTACATGAATTTTGCCAATCAAAACTGAGTGTGCTAGAGGCAAAATAAACATGCCCAAATCCAGAAGTATAGGCTTTCTTTTGCGCTCAGTTGCCAAAGATGCCCGGATAAGCCCTCAACTGAGTGCAAAAGACAGCCTATACTTTTGGATTTGGGCATATTTATTTCACCTCTAGCACACTCAGTTTTGATTGGTAAAATTCATGTGACATATCATTAGAACGCCATGTTCATGCCTACAACATGAGGGTGTCACCTGGGTAATCTGCAGGCTGCATATACCCATAGGTATCTGAATATCATACCCACAGGTATAGGTAATCTGTGGGAACATACCTGTAAGGATGTGGGTATGACCTTTAGATTTTGAAAACCCGTGGGTACAGATAATGGGTACATCCGCGGGTCACTCGTGCTGGGTATAATGAGACCTACAATAGGTCTACTATAAGTCCCAATGGGGACTATCATCAAGTATTATCTGGTCATCTCTTTTGGGATATTCCCTAACACTACCCTAAACAACTGAGGTATCAACTGGGGCCACCCCTAGTCCTCGCCTACCTTTAGGAAAATAACCTCCTGGCTGTCAGAGAGCAGCAGAGAGACTACAACTATGAGGCCTTTCACCTGAACAACACCCTTCCCTCCTCACCACTGTTTCTTTGTGATGAGGCATACAAGCCCCAGATTTGGATGGATGGACAGTGGGACAACCCATTTTTTTGCTCAACCTCAGCCTCTTTGCTCACTCACCTGTTGCTTCTCTATAGGCAAGCCTGAGGGCACTACTAATGATAGGAAGGTTGCTGACAATATGAGTCATTCTTTGTATGCCCTTTTATAGAGCAGAGGTCTGGCCAAACAAAGATGAGCAGGGGTGAGGACCAGGCTGCCACACCCATGCAAGCTGATAGTGTGGTCATGGATGCAAGCACCAGGGTTGTGGAATGGGTGACTCACTGTTGAACTCCGAGTGATTACTCGAGTTCCTGTGACCCGTTCAAGTTGCGATTTATTCTCTGTGATGACCACATTGCATACTTACACCTCTCTTTATGATTAGTCGCTCGCTACTTTCCCCTCCGAGTTATCGGCGCTTCTACCACCATTTAATATTTGCGCAGTCCCGGGATTGAACACCCAACTTCCAG
>NW_027137977.1:9608-30229 GCF_003813185.1 Lentinus tigrinus ALCF2SS1-7
AGTCCTTAGACTTCACAGAGCTCGACATAGGTGTGTAGATTCGCTTTTGTCAATATATCAGACTTCACAGAGCTCGACATAGGCCATTGTGATCGCTCTGAGGCGCACTGCAGCCAACACTCACATGAGGATAAGGGCCAATAAAGGCAAAAACATTGCTTTCCCACCCACATCGTCAAAGAAAGGGCTGACTGCTGCAAAACCCAAAACCCTTTGGCTGCATAAGCCCTTCAATTGCCTTAAGCTCAGACAGCAAGCCATTCTTGTGGCTGCAAACTTCTAACACAATTTGGAATTTCAAGGCCAGCGGGATTGTGGATACTGCAGTAGTGCTGGTATGTTTCCATTACATTATAATACTGAGGTTCCTGTTGAACTCCGAGTGATTACTCAAGTTCCTGTGACCCATTCAAGTTGCAATTTATTCCCTGTGATGACCGCATTGCATGCTTACACTGCTCATTATGATTAGTCGCTCACTACTTTTCTTTCTGAGTTATTGGTGCTTCTACCACCATTTAATCTTTGCACAGTCCTGGGATTGAACACCCAACCTCCAGCTGAGACAGCATATTTTTTCTTTTTTCTTTGTTGATTTTTTGAGTGTTTTCTGAGTGCTGTGGCTTGGTCTACTGTACAGTTGCACAGCTTACATAGTGCGCACTGTACAGACGGCACTGTGTCGAGCCCTGGAGTCCTTAGGTTTCACAAAGCTTGACATAGGTGCGTAGATTCGCTTTTGTCAATATATCAGACTTCACAGAGCTTGACATAGGCTATTGTGATCGCTCTGATGTGCACTGCAGCTAACAGTTCCTGCCAATTGTCTCCAGAGGTTCATGTGCAGGAGATGCAGGCAACGCGCTGCCACTTGTCACATCAACATCACCCATGGCGTGGTTTGTGAGGGGTGCGTAAAGAGCAGCCTCAAGTGCAGCTTTGCCACTAAGTAAGCCCAGGGCCAGGCTGAAGTAGACTTACTGTATGATCAGTGTCAGTGGATATTCTATGAACTTGGTGGGAAGTAGGCCAGTTCTGGCAAGGACAATTGATGAGGTCAGGATGTGTCTGATGATAATGTGTTAGATTATAAGATAGGAGTAGTTACTAGTGGTATATTTTGCAATGAGACAAATATTTTTCCACTACAGCAATATACTTTACATGTAGTGCAAATTTGTAGCTTTCCAGCAATACCAAAATCACCCAGGCCTGGTGGAGATATGCAATAAACATGTTCATCACCACACAAGCTGCCGATATGCCTATAATTGATAATTCAAACACAATACATAATGAGCTGTTAGTGTAGTGGGTAACACACTGTAGCATTGCTTGAACTCAGTGGTTCAAATCCCGGTATATCTGCAAGTTTTTTTGTGCAATCCATCCATTAAAAATGTGTTAATGGTCAGAGTAACAATCTCAATCTATTCCTGGCCACGAGAAGTGAACAGGTCTGTAGGGCAGTAATTGCAAAGTCTTTAGGAGTGGGAAAGTGGAGCCAGACGCCCAAAGAAGTGTTTCAGGTGTTGATATAAAAGGTATGTTGTGTGCACGCTTCAGTATGTCTGAGTTCTGAGTGAGCATGTGCCCTTGTCTCTATACATGATTCTTGTGCATCAATGAATTCTGGAATCACGGTCAAAAGTGAATAGACAAACATAAAATTCATCAGATCGGAGAGTCTCTATCAGTACTCCAGTACTTTACACCAGGCAACGGTGTACGAGGGTGGGCGAAGCCCGCCTGAGCACGCCGTTGCCCTGACTTGCCCATAACCTATAAAATGGACACTATGACAGGCCTTTTCATTTTCAAGAATACTCCGAGTGGTCAGGTCTGCCCAGAGGGGCCATGCCTTATAGAAGGATCTACAAGGCAACTACTAATATCATTTGGAGACCGATCATTAAGCATACTACTTATAGAACACCACTTATGTGCCATTTGAGGCCACAGCAGTGACCAGAAATACGGAGCTGTGGTAATTTCATCCCAAATTGGTAATGAAGCACCCATCCGAATAAGTCCGAGGGTGCCGTTTCAGTGAATCGGCGACTCCGCCAAGGGCTTGGAGTCGCTGATGCAGACATTCCCCGGCATAAGCGCTAATATAAGGGTCCAAACACGTGAAAACACAAGCAATACACTTTGTTTCAACAGCAGCTCAATAGACTGCTAAGAAACATAAGTAGTGACACTTATTATAGATTCTATGAGGACTCTAGTCTATTACAAAGGTGCCACTTTCCCATTTATACATTGAGAATAGGATGGATTGCAGTCATGATTAATGGATGACACTAGTCTTAAGGTGCATGCAGCAAGTAATACTAGCAAATAATAATGACAGATGCAATGAATAACATGCTCAGCAAGTAGCTTGTACTACTAGACCACTACAATTGACATGGAAATGGCTGTACTTATGATAGTCTTGTATATACTGATACTTACACATCAGGGCAAACATGTTTATTGCATATCTTTGTCAGTTCTTATCTGATCTGTTTGAAATGTTTTTAGTGCCAACTGAGAGCTTAAAAGAGGCTCTATTGGAAGCTCTATTTCAGCTTGATGTCTACTGTGTGCAGTGAACATATATGATGTATATCTTCCTTGATTCTTATTCTCACTAAATGCTTTCGGCATCATTGTTCCTATTTATCACTGATCAAAAGTCTATATGCTAAGAGTACACAACTAGTGAATATTAGCAACAACAGTTGAGCCACAACTGTTATGCTCTCACTATAGCTCTATATTACAAACAGATCTCTAAACTATTATTGTGCCATCATACTATGATGGTCAGTGTAGCTGTTAGGACCATGCACACAAGTCAAACTTGGGAAGGAAGTTCGATGATGAAGTCCAAAGTCCAAGTGCACAGTAAGTGAAGACTTTGGTGAAGTTATTGACCAATGCCTAAAGATACATCTATGTCTTCAATTTGCAGAAGTCCAATGGAAGGCCCCAGAGTTTATACCAGAGCAAGCTACAAGTAAGAGAGTCAAGCAGAGAGTAAAAACAAAGACTAGAACAAAAGTCAGAGGTCAGAGATTAGAGGTCCAATGGAAGGTCAGATGGAGTTAAGACAGAGATTTCAGGACAAGTCAGATTGAGATATCAGAACTGAGGAACTATACAACTGTAAGGTAAGGCTTATATATGATATTCAAATGTCCAGTCAGAGTCTAATAGGAGTAGAAAGTCAACAGGAGATGAAAAGCAGATGTGATGAGGTAGAAGCAAACAATCAAACCTAGTAAGTATAAGTAATGGATACAAACATCATGGTATGAGCAGATGACAGAGCAGAAGTCCGAGTAAGGCAGAGTAAGGCATAAGAGTAAAAAGAGTGTAATGAGGTCATAACTTGGAAAGGTTTGGAGAAAGTCCAGTTGGGGTTGTGTTCAGTTCCCCAGTTCTGATCTCTTCTATTTCCAGTACTTGTCCTCTTGTTCAATAGCAGACCCTTCATGTTGCTGTTGCCACAATACTCTCACTTCTAGTCCTTGTCAGACTAGTGTTCTGCTACCTAATGCCAGGGTATATTATCAGTGCAGTGTACTACTAACACTTGGACACATCAGGTCTACCATAACAGTTTGAGTGAAAGCTAATTGAGCATTATATGTACCACAATGCAATAGATACTATATGTACAGATGAGTCACAACAGAATTCTGGCTTACAATGAGTACTGGTTCACAATCCATCATGTGACTTAGTTAAGAACCATTGCATTCAAGGCTAGGTCGCTTTAAGGACAATCAATGAGGTTGGTCTAAAACTTGGTGGATCATATATAATAGTATAGCGCTTTGTATGCCTAGCTATAGTATATGTACTATCAACATTTTACCACAACTCAAATGATTGAATCATTTGAAGGCTCAATGTTGTGTGCTAGTGTGCAGAATGAGCAGCAATGAGGGCATCTAGGGGCATCTAGTCAACCCTAAAGCTGTGCACCCTAACCCTAGGGTAGGTGTTTTTGAGTAAGAACTTTTCTTACTCAGAGTGGACCAAAGACTTACTTGAGACTATCAGAGTCCAAAATTTGTTCCCACGGGGATCACAAAGCATTACCTTGGTTGGCAGAAATCGTCATACCTAAAGAACACTCTCTTTGTTCCTCATCGATCGTAATGGGTGGGAACTGCAACAGCAAAAACCCCACACCTGGCCAAGGTGGATAGGAAGTCTGCTATGAGCGTGACACTCCTGCAGGCAGTGGAGCATTGTCAAACTGCTACCTATGCAATGGGCATTGTTTCTCAAGGCACTGATATGTACCTCTCATTGTTGGAGATTTATGAGCTGGCTAATATGTCCAGCCAATTAAAAAGAGTTGTGGAACATAGCAGAGCTTGTATGTAATTAAAAGGTGGGCAGGACTATTCAAGGCAGCAGGTGACTCTGCATCTGATGATGTGTACATCACCACCTTTTGGGTGGCACTGAACTGTCAGCAGGATGCATTTAAGAAGGATGCCCACAAAAAGCTCATGGCATTGACATCCTCGGTCACATCCACTTTCCGAGAGGCAGTTGCCACCATGTAGGAGCAAGACGCTGCACATCAAGATCTTGCCTCAAAGGACTCCAAGATTTGTAACTTTATGTTGGCTGCAGTGCGCCTCAGAGCGATCACAATGGCCTATGTCGAGCTCTGTGAAGTCTTATATATGGACAAAAGGGAATCTACACACCTATGTCGAGCTCTGTGAAGTCTAAGAACTCCAGAGCTCGACACAGCACCGTCTGTACAGTGCGCATTACGTAAGCTATGCAACTGTACAGTAGACCAAGCCACAGCGCTCAGAGAGCGCTCAAAGAATCAACAAAGCGAAAAAGAAAAATTGCTGTGTCAACTGGAAGTTGGGTGTTCAATCCCGGGACTGCGCAAATATTAAATGGTGGTAGAAGCGCCGATAACTCGGAGGGGAAAGTAGCGAGCGACTAATCGTAAAGAGAGGTGTAAGTATGCAATGTGGTCATCACAGGGAATAAATCGCGACTTGAACGGGTCACAGGAACTCGAGTAATCACTCGGAGTTCAACACTTTACTCCCAGGTCTTGGAGCTTGAAGCCCATTTGCGAGTCTCTCCAACCTCTGGCGGCATCTTGCTCTGAAGGTTTGCAGGGTTGGGTCAGTCAAGTGGTTCACATCCAGGAGCTAGACCCAGGATGACCACTCTGATTTACTACTTACTTAGAGGGGCACAGCAATGCCTTGGATACTCGCTGTGGGTCCTACAAGTCTCCCAGCCCTCTGCATGGGTGCAGGGTGCAAAGCTGGGGTAATGGCTGGCAGGAAGGTGATTGATGAGCACACTGCTGAGATCTGCCAGGAGACTGGTAAGGTCTATATCGTGGCCCTCAACTTGGCATGTTTCAAGATGTGGAATGCTCTCAGCAGCACTGACCAGGCCCACTGGAAAGAGAAGACAGACACTTGAACACTCCAGAGCCCAGACCCCAAGCAGTGCACAGAGTATGTTGATGTACTATGCTGGTTCCATCATAACTAATTTCTGTTGAACTCCGAGTGATTACTCGAGTTCCTGTGACCCGTTCAAGTTGCGATTTATTCCCTGTAATGACCACATTGCATACTTACACCTCTCTTTACAATTAGTCGCTCGCTACTTTTTCCTCCGAGTTATCAGGGCTTCTACCACCATTTGCAGTCCCGGGATTGAACACCCAACTTCCAGTTGACACAGCAATTTTTCTTTTTCGCTTTGTTGATTCTTTGAGCGCTCTCTGAGCGCTGTGGCTTGGTCTACTGTACAGTTGCATAGCTTACATAACGCGCACTGTACAGACGGCGCTGTGTCGAGCTCTGAAGTCCTTAGACTTCACAGAGCTCGACATAGGTGTGTAGATTCCCTTTTGTCCATATATAAGACTTCACAGAGCTCGACATAGGCCATTGTGATCGCTCTGAGGCGCACTGCAGCCAACAATTTCAAGGGCTCTACTAGAGCATTGCAGAGAAGCACCACACAGAGTGGATTCAGTCATTCGTCCTCTGAGTATATGACCAGTGCAATGCACTGGGCAAATTCAACTTCTGCTACCTCGACAAGTCCGACAAAATGAAGTGTGGAAAGCACATGCAAGATTATGATCATTGGGAGTCCTGGCGGACTCACACTTACATATAGCCATGACATCAGCATGACTTGGAATGCGGCAAATGAGGATGTCCCCAAGTCCGCTCCATGGCAAAGTACCTGAAGTGGAAATGGGATGACTACTGCCAGGCAATCTGCAAGCTACAGGTATGAGTACAGCATGATAATCAATCTAATCTAATCCAAGCTAAATCATTCACTCAAGTGCCAAAAGCCAACAAAGGGCAACCCAACTGCCCCGAAAGTGATGCTGCCACTACATGACTTTGCATTCTCCAACTGCCCATTGAAAATTTACACCATGGAAAGGACCTCAATATTGTTCTCCACACATTCCTGTCCCTCCCCTGGGGTACGTACTTCCACATAGGTTTTTGAACTATTCTCACGTCGGGTGTTCAGAAGCGCCGGTCAGCTGGAAGGCAGTTGCAAAGAACACAAGCCAATTCCTCTCCTCAGACACCCTGCCAGAAGGGTTTGTCTTTCAGAACCCAAACTGAATGTTGACAATGAACATGTGCAAAGCTTTGAAACCACATCCACAGCCTGCAAAATGGGAATACATGATTAGACCACTTTCATTGGACTCAGTGGTGGTCTCAGGTAGGGACAGGTGATGATTTGGGTGATTGGCATCTGGCAGTCTATAATGGCCTGAAGTCCCAGGGAGATCAGGCTTGCATCAGATGAAGCGCATTTAAATCACCTGCATACTCCCAAAGGGTGCATTCAGGATGAAAGGTCCTTAAAGATGACAACTCGAAGGATTTTGACGTGGATGTCTTTAGGACTGACAATGGGCAGGATCCTTCCAAGCTTGGCCCAAGTGTTCTACAGTGATGGACAAAATGTCTATATTAGTGTAAGTGTATGTGATGTATTGTAGAATAAGTATACAGTAGTAGCTATATAATGCCTCTATGGTATCGCTGTGTGAAAGGCTGCAAAAGCTGTGGGAACATTTGGGGACTTATTTTCGACATGCCAGCACATAGCTTGCCATCCATTCTCTTTCCTCATAAATACACCACATATAATCCCTGACACTACACCACTTTAATATCTTCATTCTACACCTTCTACTCTTCAAATTTATCACTATGGCACCCTGCACTCCCACAAAATGGGCTCGCAGTCTCCAACTTTGTGACTCTACTTTTGGGAAGCCCAAGATCAGCAGCATCTTGCACCTGGATCATCGCACCGTGCCCAACATCATCATCAGTCTCATTGCGGGTCTCCTCAGATTCTAGCCATAAAGCAGAAGGTGGGTGTGCTCGTTTCAAGTCACAGGCAGGGCCTGGGGGCTTTAGGGTCACCACTTCCAGGAGCTCATTGGACTGATTGCTGTTCCCATCATCACAATGCTCATCCAGCCAATCAGCTCTCCTCTTCTGAAAGCTTGTTGAACCCATCACACATCTTCTTGTCCGGAAGCTCTTTGAACTGACCTCAGGTTTCTTCTTCTAGGGGTTTGTCCGACCAATTGGAGCCTCAGGGACTTCCATATGAAACTGCATCTTTCTGTTCTGTAAGTTGAATACTTTGCATGCAGTCCTGTCTTCAAAGCCTTTAGGAGGTGAGTGTCCCACATGGTGGCATGGTTGGACAACCAAGTCCTGATTTTTTGTAGTCTGTAGATCAGCAGGGAACTTGTGCCTTGCATGCAGATCTGAGGACACACATGCAGCAGATAGGCTTGCGCATATTTGCTCTCCAGATTCTACCTTGTCCCACCAGAAATTCTTCAATAATCTTCTCCTTGAGCTTGGGATTTGAGGATGCAATATGCTGGACTGTCATGCTTTTATAGACTGCCAATAATGTCAGTACTGTCCTAAATTGCAATAAATAACCTGGCCCACCTGGAGCAATTCTGGATTCTTGTGCAGTGGCAAGGATAGTTGGCTCATCTATATCAGTCAGACGATTCTGTGATGAAGCTAGCTGACAGGGGTTCAAATATGACAACCCAGTCCATCTAGTCAGATGCTCACAAGGGAACAACAGAACTGTGTTATATACCAGAAGTTGCCTCAAAGGAGTTCTGTATGGTGTTGAGTTCTATGAAGTCTGTAATATAAAAGGCTAAATTGGTGCTCTCAGCCTGGTGAAATATTCAGGTTGCTCTCCAACAGTCCAAACACACAGTTTTACAATGGGGGACGAGCAGCTTCAGGTAACCTCTACTCACTGGTGCACTGGTGTTATGTTGATGAGGTCTCAGAATACCTGATACAACTATTCCATACTGTTCAGGGCAGCAAAAAAGCGTGGGTGGCAGTGGAGCGGCTTGCCCCCATACATCAGGCAACATGTTCTCCTCAGCTCAAAGAGGATCTCATCTGTGTGGTGTTTTAGAGGTGTCTGATCACAGGGAAATCATGATGTTAATGTGATGGGCAGTCCCCTTGAGCTAGAATGTACAAGAGCTGTGCACCACCATGTCAAAGAAACCCCAAGGTCTCACATGGAATATGAAAACTCGCTCCTGGATGACTTTCCACCCTTCTACCGCATGAAAGGCTTTGACAATATCCTGATTCTAATGCATCCAGGAATCATGGTGGACAAACTCTGCACCTGGCATGGGCCTTGCCTGGAAAATGTCAGGTACATCTCACAGTTACGTTGTGCTACTGCACCCATCCTCAAGTTGACCAAAGCTCAACATCTTGAGTGGGACCCACTACATTGAGAATGGCTTTTGCACTGTTGGAACTGATGTCCCAGCAAATGACTGTGTGCTATTTAATGGCATCAGGCTCCAATGTGATTTTGTGCATCATCAACATGCATAGAATGCACCTCATGAACCTGATGTACGTCCAGACTGCCAAGTTCAAACCTGTGCCCAGTGTCACCTTCTGATCTCCCACTGCTCTTAGGTGGGAATCACACCTCAACGAATGTGGCGCACTACTCAATCCTTCGGGTTGTTCATCTGGAATTATACAACATGGGAAAGATCTCACTTTCTTGCATTTGCATTGATCCAACCATCGCACCCATCATCTTCCAATTGCACCACACCCTTTCTTTGCAATACTAGTGGCATGTCCTTTGCCAGCCGGTCTGGTTCTGGTGCGGGGTGGTGGGTGGTATAGTAGTAGGATTGTTGCTCCAACAATCAATACATGCCTGCATGCCAGTTTTGGTGGTAAAATACACAATTGAGAGGTGCAAGAGAAGTAACAATATTTTGAGGCCTGCACAAAGCCTGATGTATAGTTCAGGTTTGCTGATTGTCTGAGCTATGGTCCACCTTCTGGCAGTGGCCAAAGCAGGTGTTTCTAGTATGTCTGCCCTCTTATGCTACACCCCAAGGGCCAACATTGCCTCCACCCTCTAGCAGGCTGCCGCACCAAGCTCCAAGACACTTGCCAACCCATGGTAAGACAGGAATATATATATATTCCTTGTGTCACCATCTGCCGCACACATCTCTGCACAGCCCCTCCCTGATCCTTTGCCGTGCACGCCTGTGTGCACGCCCTTACCTTTGGCATTATTCAAGAGTGTAATCCCTTTGCTAATGTGTGCTTGTCCAGGGAGAAGACTCGCTGTTCATTCACATGACAGCATCCCCAAGAAGGTGAGCAAAATGACTACATTTAAGCCCAATTGCTCTCAGCCTGGTTACACATGCAGGACCCGTTGTCGACAATGCCATCACGATGCATACTTGGGTCTGTGCTCTACTGCATGTCAATGCCAACCTCATCATGATGGCAATGGATCATCTTCAGAAACACCCTGATGATGAGGTCGATAACCCTATGCTATGCCTCCCAAGAAGAATCTGGCATATGTTCAGGTACCTCCACTACTGCTGCACACCCTGGATACGTCGTGTTGATCCACTCTCCCTCAACATGTGACTAAAACTACCTGTTCAGTGCAACAGACCTCACCTGACCGCATGTTCAAAAGATGATGATGAAATCCCCTGTCAAAACTCTGCCTGCCGCAGAGTGTCAGTTCAGGTGCCTGCCTATGCTCTGCAGTAAGTGAAATATCATGCCTTGAACACCCGTGATAATTGAGATCCAATCTCAAGGAACAACCTACCATACCGCACCCAGTAACCTTCTTACATTGAAGTCCCGCTGATGCCAGTGTATGCCAAGAAGTGCATGCTAATGTCTCCTTGGATTCTCATTCCACATGTGCTGATTCAAGCCCACTTGTAATTCAACACATCTCGTCTGCGTGGAGGGTGTTCAGAGCGCATTTAGGCCTGTAACAGCACATAAAGCACTTGCACAGTATGAGCAAGACATGAAGGAGCCCACGTTGACATCTCAAATGGGGGGCTACTTCAAGGTCATCAATGGCACTCAGCCACTCCGTCTCAACATCCTGGATTTTGACACTACAAAGAAGTCTACATGTGTATTCCCTGTTGCAAGCACTGGCTGGAATGGCCATGGTGTTAAACACACTCCGGAGCAGCTTGAAGATCACGGCCTCAAGAGCCAAGGTTTCTCTGTGCTTGAGAACATTGGAGTGTACATTGATTACTTCACACACTCACGTTTCACTAATCAAAAATGCTGGGGGGAGAATGTTAAGGACCTCAACGAGCTGTTCAGACGCATCTGCGACATGGCATTGCTGAAGAAGGCAGGCAATTGTCGCAGTGATGAGCTTAACTCCAACAATGTAGGGTACTCCACGGGCAGGGGACAACCTATAAGTGACTATGCACATGTGGTTTTCCTCTGAGCTGACCTATACAAAACAGGAAGGAGCCCATGAACATTGCCATGGGCAATGTTGAGGACCTTCTAACTGAGATGAAAAAACATCCCACCATTCAGCATGCTGCCAGCTTTATGGACTGAGGTTTTGCACTGCTTGTTGGGGACATGAGCCTGACATTCCATGATCAGATACCTTTTACAAAGTCTTTCAACCCAATATGTATGACTATTATGAGTTGTATATGGGTATGACCAGCGAGTAATCCCACACATCAAGCCAAACTGGCAGAAGAATGTCTCCACCACTGCCACTTCAGCCCCTTTGCAGTTTCACACAACAAGAACATTGCAGCCGGCTGGTGTGTGCAGCTCTAGGTAGGGGCTAATCTCTAATTGCAACAGCAAGTATGCTTTGTTCACGCTGTTATTGGCTATGCACTTGTGAATGTTCAATTGCCAAGGTTTCACTTCCCCAGGTGCACCCACATTGTGAGACAATTTCATTGTGGTCATATGTGTGACCAAGTATCATCACTGTAGATCCCTAGGCACCAACCAGCCTGTGTTGGGAAAGGCTTGCCAAGCTTGTTATCATTGAACCTCTTCTGTCTTTTTAAGTTTACACCTAAGCTCTAACTTCCTCCCATAGATTCTGTCTTCCATCTCCTGTTCTCCCTCTTGCACCCAATGTCATCATCTTTTCATCTGAAGGCATAAGGGATTTACCCATGTACCAGCTTTGCACCAGATGACAGTGAGCACCTGGCTTTGCAGGAACTTACAGTGAGCATACATCATGTCACAACAATCTTATACAGGAGGTGGTCACAATCAGGTGAAAGCACATCGAGGACTTCCTGAACATGCATGAGATCCCATTGAAGGCACCTCCCAAGAGTTTGAAGCATAACTGAGTGATGTCATGTATGTCCCTGTGCTGCCATAGCTCCTTCAGAATGCTCATTGCTTGGACAGTGGAGGTCAATGCCCTCATTGCTCTGACTCTGTCATGTTCCCACTAGCTTTGCCTATAGAGTTGTGGCAGCAGTGGCGAGAGCCAGAGGAGGACAACAACAACAACAACAACAACAACAACAACAACAACAACAACAACAACAACAACAACAACAACAATGACAACAGCGATGATGTTGGCGTGGTTTTGGTGTCAGGAAGTCCAGCTTTGCATTCAGCCTTCTTGTAATGTTGTTTGGCAATGATCTAATCGCACTGAGGATAGAGGGGACCACCAACTTGGTAGCAGTGTTGAATCCAATGGCCCGTTTGCTTGCAGTTGGTACACAGAAGGGGACCAGAGTGCATAGATGGAGCTCCAACAGGCACAGAAGCTTCGCAGCCATCAAGGACTTGATGGACGTGAGGGTCTTTTCGAGTCAGATTGTTCATGGATCAATGTGTTGGCAATGTTTTCAAAGCGTAGCCAAGGATGTGGAGGAAACTGACAACTGCGAGGGCCCTGTTGAGCAAGGGGTGAAACAGGTGTTGAGGAATTTGCAAAGTAGAAGTGCTTGAGCATAGGGCCCTTGACGTTTGTGGTGTTTGCAAAGCCCACATACCATGCATGGAGGTCGAAGAGTGATATGAAGGTTGTTGCCCTTGGCCACATACTGCAGAAGGAATGAACCATCTTGTCATTGGTATGCCAGGCAGCCGCATCGGGGCAGGGATCATATTGTCGAGGTAATATGCACAAGCCCACGGAGCAGAGACTGAGGCAGCTCTGGACAGTCTTGGACCATTGAGGCCAGTTGTTGTGACTGAGGTCATTGTCATCTTGGCGAGGAACCCAGAGGCGACAGAGCTGGAAATGACAAAGTTTTGTGGGGGAGAGAGACGGGGAGGAAGGATGAGAGGGGTGAGATTCAATGAAGCGGACGTGAAAGGAGGAGAGAATGCAATGTGAGGGGCGGTGATAGCAGTGATATGTCTTGGAATCGGACCCGTATCTGATCAGGATACACTCAAGCGAGCACCCGTGAATTTTTGGGTTGTGGACATTGATGAGAACAAAAGCACAACATCCAATCTTGCCCAGATGGGACGTGTTGGGAGGGCAACCATAGAAGATCTCAAAGGGGGATTTGCTGCCAGGAAGGGTGGTTGTGGGGGATCAGTTGTATAGGTAGGCATGCAGTGACTTAGAACTCGAGTAATCACTCGGAGTTCAACACTCCCCCCTGACCGATCAAGTCCCCAGCCCAAGATCTTGACCATCTCCAGCACTTTGGGCTTAGCCAGCGACTTTGTGAGAATGTCTGCTGGCATGTCCGACGTGCGGAGGTGCTCAATCTCAATGCGGCCCTTGGCTACTTCATCCCGGAGCCAGTAGAAGCGCAGATCGAGATGCTTCATACGGCCGTGGTGCTCAGGATTTTTCGCAACAGAGAGCGCAGACAGATTGTCGATCCTAAGCCTCGAGGCAGAGAGCGCAGACAGATTGTCGATCCTAAGCCTCGAGGCAGAGGAGACGTCAAAACCGAGCTCCGTGAGCAGGTTTCGCAGCCAAAGCACCTCCTGACCTGCAGAAACTGCTGCAACGAACTCGGCCTCTGTCGTAGAGAGAGCAACAATGGACTGGAGACGACTAGACCAAGAAATCGCACCTGTACCCATCTTGATCACGTAGCCAGAGGTCGAGCGACCGGTGTCTGGACAGCCAGCATGATCAGCATCCGTATAGGACGTGAAAAGCTCCGAATCAGACGCAGGGGAATACGTGAGCTTGTAGTCGAGAGTGCCCTTGATGTACCGGAAAAGGTGCTTGACCGCCTTCCAGTGCATCATGCCAGGGTTCTTCGAGAAGCGAGCAAGGTTGCCGACAGTGCGAGCAATGTCCGGTCGAGTGGCAACTGCGAGGTAGAAGAGGGAGCCGACGCTTGGCCGTACGGAATGTCCTCCATCTCCCGGATGTCGGCCGACGTCTTGGGACCCATCTCTGCGCTGAGACGAAGGCCAGGGTCCATCGGAGTGCCAACGGGGTCACAGTTTGCAAAACCGTACCGCTCAAGGATGTCAAGGGCATACTGCCGCTGGGAGATGGAGAGCGAACACTTCGGCCTGTCACGCTCAATCTTGACCCCGAGGAGCCAGGAGGTCGGACCAAGATCACGGAGCTTGAAGTGCGCGCGCAGCTCGTCCTTGACGCCCTGGATGGCATCGTTTGACTTGGACGCAATTGTGATATCGTCGACAAAGACAGGGACGATGACACGCACACCATCTCGAAGGTAGACCCAGACACTGTGCTCGCAGGTGAGTCGCTCGAAGCCTAGCTCGGTGAGGACTTCGTGTAGCTTCTCGTGCCAGCAGCGGCCGGCCTGCTTGAGGCCATAGAGCGACTTGCGCAGGCGCCACACCCACTCGGGGGATTTCTCCTCGAAACCCTCGGGCTGCTTCATGTAGACCTCTTCCTTGAGCTCGCCGTTCAGGTAAGCAGAGGAGATGTCCACAGTAGCCCTTGGCAACAAGACGACCCTTGTACCGCTCAATCGAGCCGTCAGCATTGCGCTTGACACGGAAGACCCATCGAGAACCGATGGCCTTGCGTCCGGGAGGCAGCTGAACAAGCTCGAAGGTGCCATTCTCGACCAGGGACTGGATCTCGTCCTGCGCAGCCTTGAGCCACCGCTCACGCTCATCTGGAGCAAGCCGCATAACCTCAGCGATGGACCGAGGCTCACCAAAGTGCTCCTGGTTCACCTTGAACGCATGCTCGGCCACACTCTCAAAAGCGTGGTCCAGAGCCTGGTCATAGGTCAAGTAGTCGTACCGCTGGCCACAATAGACGTCCTCGATGCCCGCCACCATTGCCTCGAGTGTGCACTCAAAGATGTCCTCATGACCATCCGCCAGGAGGTCAAGTTCGTCGTCAGACAACACAGGAGGAGGTGGCGAGGCAGGCGGCTGGTGCACACGGATGGGGGCAGGCTCTGGCTCAACTGGAGCGTCGATCAGAGGATCGGGGGATGGCGAGTTGCGCTGTGGTGTGTCGCCGCGCTCGGAGGGCTCTGGCGTGGAGGCAGGGGACGGAGTGGCAATCCTGAGCCGTTGGGGCATGAGATTTCGGCGTTCAAGCTCCTGGTCATTGAGTGAACCCTGGAAACGCGTAGAGCGTGCAGGGAGGTGCTTGCGAGCGAGCGCAGGGTACGGCCTGAAGCCGCCATGTCCGTCCGCTTGCTGGTGAACGGACGGATGCGCAGCTGAGCGTGGAGGAGCCTGGGCAGGTGCAGGCGGTGCAGGAGGCTGCAGGACAGCCGCAGCAGGTGCAGGAGGGCTCGGAGAGCGATCTGACGCAGCAGGGGAGCGTTCGCGCGGTACATCGGCACCTGGCGGTGGGACGACAGGCACAGGAGGTGGTGGAGGTGCCGGATCATCCGAGTCGTCTCCCCCCTGATCAGGCAGCTCTGGCATGTCCGGGACGTCCTCCGGGGCCTTGTCCGCAGCGTCAGGGTCACCAGGGATGTGAACGTCGTTGAGTGGCAGGCCAAAGACGTTGATGAACGGCGAGTTGCCAGGGAAGCAGCGTTCGTCAAAGACCGCATGCGACGAAATGATGAATTTCTTCGCAGCAGGATCCCAGAACCGCCAGGCCTTGGTGCCCTCCGGATAGCCAACAAAGATGTACTGACGGTGGATGCCGTGCTCGATGCAGAAGTCAGCGTACTCCTTGCCTATGTACTCCCCGCCCTTGTCGTCGCGTGTAGCCTTGATCTTGAGACCCAGGCAGTTCTCAGCATACGCCTTGTACGCTTTGAACGCTGCAAATGCGTCGCTCTTGCGCTTCAGGTATGCGACCACCCAGAAACGCGTTGCATCACAGACAAATGTCATCCAGTAGACTAGACTTCAGGGGTTGCGACCGGGAGACGTTCCTTGAGGTCTGTGTGGACCAGGGCGATGGGGACAAATTTCCGGGAGGCAAAACCAGGGATGGAGTGACGGTTGAGCTTGCCAGCGAGGCACGGCTCGCAGATGGGGTCTGGCTTTCACTTTGAGCGCAGAGTCAGGCCGATGACGAGCCCTTTGTTGATCACCGCGCGCAGATCGTCGAGATTGATGTGTGAGCAGCGCTGGTGCCAGAGGGACTCGTCCTCCTCGCACGTCGAAGATGCAGAGAGTGCGTTCTTCGCCTGAGACACAGTGTGGCCGCACAGATAGCCCCACATTGTGCTCATTGACCGCGACCTCAAAGCGCAGCTCCCCCTGGTGAAAGAAGAGCGCGCTCGATGCGCGCAGCTCGACGGTGTAGCCCTTCTCGCGTGTGAGGTGGAAGACGGACAGTAGATTGCTGGCAAGCGCAGGAACATGCAGGACATCGTGTAGTACGACCGCAGGCGGTACAACCCCCTCCCTCTCCGCAGGCTGAAACACCACCGACCCCAACCCAGCCGAGTAGACGATGTGCGAGTTGGCAAGGATGGGGATGACGTGGGGCGAGTACGAGCGGAACCAGTGACGATGCGGGGTCATGTGTGCAGAAGCACCTGTGTCGGTGTTCCAATTAGCTGCAGCTGGCGAGGAGAGCCACGAAGCGCGGTCCGAGACAGACAGCAGGGCAGAAGCGCAACCAGCACTCACAGTAGCCGCACCAGCGGACTCCTGGGCGGTGTCCGACGCGTCCTTCGAGTCCTTTGAGGCCTCAGATGCCGTCTCCTTGCGCTTGGACTTTGCACCACGCTGGTAGTTCGTGCGCTGGGCAGCCTTCTCCTTCGCCCGCGTGCTGGCGTCGCGACGAGCGAAGCACTGGTCTTCAGAGTGACCAGAACGACCGCAGAACGTGCAGGACAGCGTGGAGGCGGCGTGGGAGAGGACGGGGGTCGATGACGACGCACCAGGCTGGTTTTCGAGCGCAACAAACGTGTCCTGGAGCTTCTCGAGCGTCAGAGCGTCGTCCAGCAGTAGCGTTTGACGGAGCGCGTTGTATTCGGCGGGGAGAGCACGAATGAGCGCCATGAGGACGAGCTCGTCGTCGAGTTTTGCGATATCGAACGACGGGGGACGGAGGGCCTTCATGTCGGACTTGAGCTGCGAGGCTCATGTCGAGAGCGTGCTCAGGGACTCGTTGTCCGCCTTGGAGAGCGATAGGAGCGCGTTATAGGTGTTAAAACGCGTACCGGGACGTTTCTGCATGTGCACAGACTCCAGCTTCTTCCACATCGCCTCAGGATCGTCTCGGATCGACTCCAGATGCGTCTGCTGCTCCCTCTCCACGCAGTTCCATATCTCCCCAGCCGCCGCATCCACCCGGGCATTGTAGTCGCGCAGTTCTCGACGTTCACCGCTGTCCAGCGGCGCCGTGAAGGCCGGCCTGGTCTCAGTACCCTGCACAATGCGCATGGCACCAAGGGTTCGAAGCCTGGCCTCCATATCGAGCCGCCATCGCTGGTAGTTTCGATTGGAGAGCTTGGGGAACGTTGCAGGGGACGGCGCCATGACGGCAGACGTGTGATGTGGCGACGGAGCGACGGTGCGAAGATGGGGGGGTTTTGACGAGAGATGGGGAAGAAATCGAGAAAAGAACGCACGAGATGGCCAGAGAGCGAAAATGGGTCAAGCAGAGCGAAATGGCAGCGGGTGGACACCCAGGGAAGGCTTCAGAGCGGTTGGACTGGCGGGTATGGACGTCTTGAGGCAGTCAGAGCGCAGGGCTCATAACCTGTTGGCTGCAGTGCACCTCAGAGCGATCACAATGGCCTATGTCGAGCTCTGTGAAGTCTTATATATGGACAAAAGGGAATCTACACACCTATGTCAAGCTCTGTGAAGTCTAAGGACTCCAGAGCTCGACACAGCGCCGTCTGTACAGTGCGCATTACGTAAGCTATGCAACTTGTACAGTAGACCAAGCCACAGCGCTCAGAGAGCGCTCAAAGAATCAACAAAGCGAAAAAGAAAAATTGCTGTGTCAGCTGGAAGTTGGGTGTTCAATCCCGGGACTGCGCAAATATTAAATGGTGGTAGAAGCGCCGATAACTCGAAAGGGAAAGTAGCGAGCGACTAATTGTAAAGAGAGGTGTAAGTATGCAATGTGGTCATCACAGGGAATAAATCGCGACTTGAACGGGTCACAGGACCTCGAGTAATCACTCGGAGTTCGACATACTTGCATACTGAGGAGTGTTAACACAGTCGCCCTTGGCATCATTGTACAGCTCAGGAAACAGGGCAGAATTGCAGTTATCGGTGCAGGAGGAAAAGGGTTTTATCAGAACGGTCAAGGATAGCCACAACATCTGCATCATTCAGAATATTGTCCACACTGAAAGCCACAGCTTGGCGGTGAGAGGCTTTCTCTGTGCACAATCTGAGATGGTAATGACTGTGCCCCTTTCACACTTCTCATATGTGTGATGAACCTCACTGTTGGTGTGGAACCTGGTGGTGGATGCTGAGCTACAGTGTCTCTGGATGCACTGCAGGAGCACATTACAGATATGATGATATAGGCGCGATACACACTGGGCAAAAGCTATCTGGGCTCGGAACAGCACAACAAGATCCCTCTGGTACATATGCTCTCAGACCTCAACAGGGTGGATTGAGTCAAAGAGGGTCAGGAGAATGTACAATGTTGAACCAGACAGGATTGTGAGAGTCAAAAGGGGAGAAAAGCAGGTTGCTATGTCAAAGAAGGCAAGCAACTGTGCTTGTTGATTGGTATACAGCCAGGGAGGGGGGAGACCCTGGAGATGATATTGGACAGAAAGGTCATAAGTGCTGTGAATGGTGGATGCAGAGTCAAAGGGGCAATTAAAGTAAGTCAAATGAGATGCACACACCATGCGCAACATATGGAAAATGAGTTATGCATTGAGAATGCTTACAATATACATGGAGCTAATAAGCACTTATGCAGAAATTGCCAGGCTGAGTGTCTGTGGGAAGAGCAGGACCATCTTATGCAAATTGGCAGCAAGGTGGCACACACCAGACCAATGAACCACTCAAGTGGTTCTGCAGTGATGCTGTTACGTGGTTTGGGGACTGGACACCTCTGTAGAACAGAGGACTATGGACTCACATGGTGTGCGCTGAGAGCCTGGGCTGAAGGACTTCAACAGAGGATACCATTTTTTCTACCATCTGACAGAGGCAGAACAGATCAGGTAGACATTAAGCTACTACAGTATGTGCACTCATAGTTTGATAATCTGGCCGTCCAGCTTCCACCTATATCTTCTTCAACTAACTGTTTACTGGACAAGGGTCTGTGCAAGTGCTGCCGGAGGACAAGAAGTGTGTGAAGGAACAGAACATGGAGACTCTTGTTCTTCACTGCATGAGCAAAATCAGTATGATCATTATCTACCAACTACTACTGGCAGCATGGGCAACTGCTGTGAGGCAGAGACATCTCTCAATGGCCTCTCAATTTTCCTCAAGGCAATCTGAAACCTCATCCTCAAAGGTTCAACAACCTTCTGGACCCTCTTGAATCCCACTGATATTACCCAGCTGCTGGGCTGTCATCTGTAATTTCTATAGAGCAGGCTGATTATACTGCCATATTGCTGACAAAACTAGAGTTTCTATCAACACTGCTTGGTGACACTGTTTAAGGTGAGAGAGACTTCCACACCTATGTCCCTCCACCCTCACTAAATAAGGTCATCACAGATAGTGGGTGTCAGGATCAAGAATAAAGCTAAGTACCACAGACATGTTGCATGGTATAAGCTCTTTCTTGACTTGCCAGCCATTAACACAGTGTATATGGGTACAGAAGAATGCAGAGAGGGACTGAAGCAAAGTCACCTGATGATAAGATGATGCTAGAGCTTGAGAAGTGGGTGGAGTATCTGTATATTACCCAAAAGGCTGGTGAGGAGTTTCTTTCAGAAAACATTGGATTAACCTTCTAGGGTGGCTATAAGTTGCTCATACTGTTTGAGACTGTATTGCTGAGGGTTGCAAAGAACCACTTATTCAGCTAGATTTGAATGCAATGTTAGAGCAGGAGAGGTTATGAGGAGGGAAGAAGAAAGGGAAGGGTAGACTCAAAAAGGAGCAGTATATCGTCAAGTTCTAAAAGGCCCTCTTCTTAAGTCCTATATTGCACTCAACAAGGATAGAAATGGAAAAATATTTGTAATTTAGAATGGTCCATAGGGCCTTGCACACACCACTGGACTATTCAAGTCCACTTGACTTTATCTGAACATTCACACACTTACCCATTCTTGACCTTAACTCAATTGGACCCCCTAAGCCATGCCTCTGCTCACTGGATGTTTTAATAACACTTTGATGCACTTTGGGAGGTGGCACAGTCAGTGTGGGTAGACATATTTGAGGAGAAGAATTTGTGGAGGGTAATGGACAGTATACACATAAGGGTGGAGGCAGTGAGGAAAGCCCAAGGGATGCATTCACCATTTTAGGTTTGTATCTGAAAACCATATTGAATGCTCCAAGAATGGCCAAAAAACTTTTGACCAATATCAATATGGAGAAAAGACAACCATTTTGTGGTCATGCTCCACTGTCTGTTAAGACTATGCGCACAAGTCGAACTCCGAAGGGAAGTCCGAAGTCCGAAGTCCGATGGTGCGCGGGAACGAAGACTTTGGCGAAGTTATTGACCAACGCCCGAAGAGTCGTCGATGTCTTCAATTTGCGGAAGTCCGACAAGAGGCTCCGGAGTTTATACCGGAGCAAGCTACGAATAAGAGAGTCAAGCAGAGAGTTAGGAACAGAGACGAGAACAGAAGTCAGAGGTCGGAGGTCGGAGGTCCGGTCAGA
>NW_027137977.1:34416-35027 GCF_003813185.1 Lentinus tigrinus ALCF2SS1-7
GTATTCCCACGGATTTATCCTTGGGTACCCACGGGTTTTGCTAACTCGTGCTGGGCCCTATCCTGAGTGAATACTGGTCAGAAGTTGTGTGGGTTGACGACGGAGTAGTCACTGTCCCCCCCTTTTGAGTAGACGTCCCAACGACGGGTGAGTGCGTCGGGCTTCGCTCCGAGTTTCCCTGGGCGGAAGCGGATCACCATGTTGAACTGCGACAGATATTCGGACCATTGGGCTTGGCGTCGGGTAAGGAGCTTCGTAGTCGAGAAGTACTCCAGGTTTTTATGATCCGTGACAACGTCAATCGGAGTTCCAGAACCCTCGAGGTAGTGCCGCCAAGTCTTAAAGGCTTCGAAGATGGCGAGAAGTTCTTTGTCGTGGGTGTCGTAGTTCAACTCCGCGCCGGTAAGGGTGCGGGAGTGAAACACAATCGGATGGAGTTCACCGGAGTCCGATGTGATGGACAGAATTCCGGCGATGGCGTAGTCCGAAGCGTCAGTCTCCACTGTGATTTGACGGTCCGGCTCCCAGTGATGTAGGACCGGAGCACAGGTGAACGCTTTCTTGAGAGCGTTGAAGGAGTTCCGACATTCTTCGGAGAAGTTCCAAGGAAC
>NW_027137977.1:38167-83669 GCF_003813185.1 Lentinus tigrinus ALCF2SS1-7
TAAGAGAGTCAAGCAGAGAGTAAGGAACAGAGACGAGAACAGAAGTCAGAGGTCGGAGGTCGGAGGTCCGGTCAGAAGGTCAGACGGAGATCAGACGGAGGTTGGCAGAGAAGTCAGATAGATTGAGTACTGAGTAGTCGAGTGGGTAAACGAGATATCAGAACTGAAGAACTATGCGACTGTAAGGTAGGGTTTATATACGGAAGTCTGAATGTCCGATAGGAGTCCGACAGGAGTAGAGACAGGAGGCGGACTGCGGAGATGACGGAGCGGAAGCAACTGAACTGGGCTAGTAAGTGTAGGCAGCGGATACTGATGTCATAATACGATCGGATGACAGAGCGGGGGTCGGAGGCAATCGGAGTCCGGACGGAAGTCCGGATAAGGCAGGAGGGAAAGGAGTAGGGGTGGTGACGTATTAGCCGGGAAAGGGGGGCGGAGTTCAGGGGTAGTCGGGTCGGGGTTGTGTCGGAGGGGCGGCAGGGCGGACTTGGGCACGGGATGTGACACTGTCGGAACTTTCCGGGATATATCCAGATAGCCTTAGATGCCGGGACAGCCAGTTGTTATTAGGATAATATTACCTTGTCGTCAGATGTATCCTGGCACTTATCCAGAAATAATATTATCAGGGATGTGAACACATTCATATTCAAAGCAAGAAGGGGAATGGCAAGACACAGGAGACAGATGACGGCTAGACACTGTATTCGAGGACATCACCTTGACCGGGGCCTGGTCCTCCTCCAACTCCTCCATGACAGTAGCTACAGCAGTCTTCAACGGTTGCGGCTTGAGCCTTCCCCTTTCCCTTTTCCTTCAATGGCAGCTGTACCACACCAGCATCAACCTGAACTGGCGCGGGACCAGAAACATTGGCAAGGTGTGCGTTGTTGGGACTGGCGATCTGCGTCTGAGCAGCCTTATGGCAAGGGATTGCCATGTTGAACTCTGAGTGATTACTCGAGTCCCTGTGACCCATTCAAGTCGCGATTTATTCCCTGTGATGACCACATTGCATACTTACACCTCTCTTTACAATTAGTCGCTCGCTACTTTTTCCTCCGAGTTATCAGGGCTTCTACCACCATTTAATATTTGCGCAGTCCCGGGATTGAACACCCAACTTCCAGCTGACACAGCAATTTTTCTTTTTCGCTTTGTTGATTCTTTGAGTGCTCTCTGAGCGCTGTGGCTTGGTCTACTGTACAGTTGCATAGCGTACATAACACGCACTGTACAGACGGTGCTGTGTCGAGCTCTGGAGTCCTTAGACTTCACAGAGCTCAACATAGATGTGTAGATTTGCTTTTGTCAATATATAAGACTTCACAGAGCTCGACATAGGCCATTGATCGCTCTGAGGCGCACTGCAGCCAAACAAATTTGACTAAAGTTTGCACATAGCTCTCTAGAGTGCGCTCAGTCTGAACAATGAGCCCAGAGTATAGGTCAAGGATGTTGTAGCGTCGAATCACCTTGAGCAGTGCCATCCAGCGCTTTTTGGATGTAGGAAGGGCATTGTAACAGGCTGGAACAAGAATCTGCATGAATAAGTAAGTGAATAAAGCTTGGATTAGATGTATCATGACTCTCTCCACCTTTGAGATGTCTTGATACTTAGTTCCATCTGCAAAGTTGACAGTGGTGACATGATTGAAGTGATTGAGATCACTTCAACTGCGCACTTCACTGAACCTATAGAGACAATCTGGGTCAGCACTTATGAGAGATGCCTAGGAAATACCACATTACTGTTTGTTGACAAGTGCACAAACATCCCGTGTAGCCTTGCTTAGGATCTCCTGCCACTGAGCCATCAGATGGTCACTGAACAAGCCACCATGGTAGAAATGCAGGTGGTCAAATATCAGTGATCAATGAACATTATACTGTGGCATTTTCCAGAAAATATTCTGATGGAAATAGACCATGGTCAACCTCAACTGCATTGTAAGACTTGTAAAGAAGCTCACATGAACTGGACGGATACCCAGTGGTTGCAAGAGTGCCTCCTTAGCCCCAGCAGACATGTGTTTCTCCACAATTTCCTGCACCTCTTGATAGTCCTGGAGAGGATATGCAGTGTCAGGTGGCCAGTGAATGACATGCTGTTGATCCTTTGGCACCAAACAGATGGGACATGGTGCCAATCCATTAGGCCCATGTATGAGGGACATCATTGCTCTAGAAGTGTATGTTAGCCTTTTACTAGTGCACATATGTCCATAAAACCTACTGCTCTTCATAATCTGCAGACAGTATTAGAATAACTGGGTAGAGGACATGCTCAATATTGTCACCACATTGAGTTTTCTGCCCGATAGAATAGACCTTGGCAAGCTCCTTGAGTAGTACCCAGAATGCTTTATGCCAGACGACACGTTTTAGGTTGGTATAACCCAGTTTGCCCTCTTCATCCTCATCCTCAACCTGTGATAGTACAGTTAATATAAATCTCAAAGTGTGTGAGCGCACATACAACAGGTAGAAATCCAACAACTTGACCACCACCATAGCCTTCTCCATCATGTATCTCTGAAGGGAGATTTGCTAGTTGTGCAACTATAGGATAGCCCTTATGACTACCAAATGACAAGAGACATGTCTTGTCTGCATAGAGAATGAATGCAACAGGATACCCTTCTGCAGGGAGTTCACTCTACAACACACAATCAAGCTCGCATTCCGACTGCAGCATAATATGACATGCACACCTGAACATCCCACCAGTAATCTGCTGTGTTTGGCTCATCCCAGAACCGAACCCACTCTCCATCAGTGAACTTGAACTGCTTCACTGCATGCCAGGTGATGTGCTGAGCAAGCGTTGTATCCTTGATGAGGGCAAGTGCCCACTGCCACGATGATCGAGTGTGAACATCAAACTCGAGAGTACCTTTGCGGTAAGGTACTTCAATGATGGACTTTTCAAACTACAGTACATGAGCTATGCAATTTACTGGAACAAATAGATCATACAAACAGCGGGTTGGTGACTCTTTGCATTCTCCCAAGCAACATGAACATCAGATGCCAACTTAGAGGACAGCTGCGCAGGATCGGCTGCAATCTTCTGGACGAGTTCAAGCACAGAGTCAACCTGCTTGGTATTCAAGCTGGCCTCTGCGCAGAACTCGGAGAACTCAAAGTCAATATGACTCTTGAAGGGTAACCATGGTTGTGTGAGGGGTTGGAAGGGACCGTCCGGGTAGCGCCCCCCGACGGCAACAATGGGTCATCCTTCTTGAAGTCCTTGAAACAGGAGAACTCGAGCAACCTGTTGGCCTGTGGGTGGTACTCAACCTTGAAGTTGTCCTCTCTAGGGGCCCACTCAGCCATCACAGCTGCAGCCGGTTGCAGAACATCGGATGTTGGCAATGGCAGTGGTGCAACATCCTGCCTCAACGACGAAGCCTGGACTGCCGGGGTGCTCCAGGAAGGCTTCTTCGCACCCACAGACTTGCTTGTGTGGGGTGCCTTCACCACAGCGGCAGGTTGGAGACCTGCATGGGGGAGGAAGAGTTGGGTTGTGTTGAAAGATGAATGTATACGTCCGTGGCATGAGGACTTATCTGTAGGTGGCGTAGGTGTGAAAGCAACTAAGCATTGCCAATCAGTGTTGCCCACGGTGAGACGAAACATAGTACTCACTTCAATTCCTGAGCGAGGGTGGGGCATATGAGGCCTAGCTCGAACAGGCACAACATTGTCCTCTGCACGGACCTGAGCGTCATCACCTGCAAGACGCGAGGCCGCAACGTTAGTGAAGATCAACTTAAGTGCAGTTGTCACGAACCTTGATTGGCTCTCGTGTGCTTGGGAGCGGGAGTGGCTGCTCCTGCCGCAGGACAACTGCCTGATTTTGATGTTGACCTCCCAGTCTGAATGGTTGACCACAAGCGGAGCAAGTAGATGTCTCTTGAGAGGCCATCATGAGGTAGATCTGCATGATAAAGCTCAAATTAGTCCATGTTCCAACTATTGGTACAACTGACTTACAAAATTACAAGATAGTAAGAAAAATACATGAAAGACGACCACTAGTGGATCGGGAGAGAGTGTGGATACTGGCACAAGAACAGAATGAGTGAGCAAAGGGGAGAGGCAGGAGGAGTACGTGGCTACCTCTCACATGCCCTGTGCCCAAGGCCCCACACATCTGGATATGGGAACTAGCCGCCCGGATGCTGGCCCGCTAATCCTGACGCCAGGTGATATATCTTATCGCATCTGAGATGACATTAGATGCAGATAAGATGGCCTTAGATTAAATATTATCCAGATGGTCCCCAGAAAGTTCTGACAACAGGTGCTTATTTTAGGTGTTCTAACACTTTTAAAGCTGGTGAGTACATAATGATTTAAATCTATACTACAAGTGTGTTACCACTAACTACACCACCTTTCTATTACCCAAAGAGTGTGGATTTCCAATAGTAGGCATGCTGGCAGCTTGTGTGATATTGTCACATATGACCAATACAAGATGACAGCATAATCCAGGTATTCAAACAAAAGGACATTCAGCCTTAAAATGATACAAGTAGTACTTTTAAAATATTCTAGCATTGACAAAGAGTTGTTAAAAGCATAATTAACTACAATAATTGAGTAAATTGCAACTTTGATAACTGAGTTACCTGCCCCATAGTAGATATTATTTTGCTTATAACCTGTTAGTATAATGTTATTTATAGAGTATTGTAGCAATACAGGAATGCAATACATGCTATTGCACAACTAAATGGTGATATTCTAGATTTCGTAATCTGCAACACAACATCAGAAGTTCTCATAATTGCTGTGCATGTTGAAACAGTGTCCCCAGCACTCTATAGTGTAGGCAGAGCTTCTGAAACACCCCTTTATGTCCACTACATTGACAACATCTGTTCAGTGGGCACTTGAAGTATAGGTATCAATTTTATCAATTCATAGGTATGCTCATATGATATATCTATGAGACGTCAACCTGTGCTCCACACGGGAGATACATTGATAAACTTAGTAGAAATTGAAATGTTGTTGCTTGAGGCATCTCGCAGACAGCTGACTGGCTGCAGAAGACTTGTACACTTGCTACAGCAGGTCAATGAGTGCCTGCTGCACATTAGAAAATCTGGCGCTATATGATAAGATAAGATGGTGTTACATCAAAGGTGTACGATGATGAATCAATGAACACCTGTAAATCTAGAGACCATAACTGTAGGGCTAAAGGTGACCAATACATATGCATCATTATGGTGCACAGTATCTGCAATGGTCAAATTCTATGCACTCAAGTTTGTCCTCTATTTGTGAGTATTTACACTGTTTGATGGCCATGATGGCCGAGTTGATCTAGATACACAAAGTCCCCTCCCTGAGTGAACCCACAAAGGTTCTTACCATCTCAGTTGTCTCTACTACTCATGTCTAACGTACATCTAAGACAATGAGCCTGTGGGATAAACGGAGCGAGCGAAAGAGAGGCGCAAAGACAAACCACAGCCTATATTATATATAGATTTTATTGGCCCAGATTTCAATATAACAGCTCACATAATGCCAGGATTTCAGTTTTCTGCAAACATTTGGGCAATTCATGGTGAATGGCACACCACAGCTATGGATTAACAGGTTGATATTTTAGTAGTAGAGATGTTATTAGGTGTATATGCCAAATGTCAGGATCCTCACTTCAGCTGTTTACATTTGCCAACTCATACAAGTTGAAGGTTCTGGTTTCAGTGCCCCTAGCATGCTCGGCATGCTTAATACATTCAGCAGTTTGACTTTCAAAGAAATTTGGTCTAAGTATTACCTTGAGTATAGTATGTTACAAAACCTGCAGGATTCTGTAGATATACTTGCCAGCACTAAGCTTGTACCTGTTCTAGCCTTTGGATTTACAGCCTGTCAGGTTAGATGCAGGGTTGGGTATGGGTATACCTAAAAAACTGGGGGGTTATCTGTGGTGTTCCCTAGCACTGCAGTGAGAGCAAAGCAGGGCTCAACAATGAGGGCTGGGGACAAGATGTAGGATATGATATATCCCTCCCTTCTTCATTATATAGGAGTGTTATCTTTGATCCTTCCTATTATCCTGACATTATTTTGCTTGCCAGACATTATAAGATTGGGTGAGTGCATTCCCAACTACATCATGTGATAAAAATTGTCATGCTGGCATCACTTTGGCAGGGAGAAAAAGCAAGAAAATTAAAGGCTCTGGAACTACTCCCCATTTGTGAAAATGGTGACTGTCAAAATGTAAAGTACAACTGTAGCTAGAACTTGATAGTCTCCAAATTTTCATTTAGGTCTTCATTGTGGAGATAATGCATCCACAAGCAGTGGGTAGCTCAGAAGGTACAATATTATCCAGAAATGCAGTGTAGTAGTGACATGCATATCAATCTTGTGCTGTGTGCATAACTACTAATGTCACCTCGAGGAAGGCGGGCCTGGATTGAAATGGCCAACCTCAGTGCTCTGGCTCAGAAGTGCAGATGCATTGAGGCAAACAGAGCACCAAATAAGGAGAACCTTGTAAGCTGTGTAATCAATGGCAGATGCTTTGAAATACTCACTGAAATTTCCAGCCACAGGCTGGCCCAAAACCTGCTTCTCCAACCCACCACCACTTTCTTTCCCTTCAGGAATGTACTTACAAGGTTCAGAAGAGAGTCAGCAAAGCTTTTGCTTCCATCTCCAAGCCCACATGGCATGACAGGTCTGGGTGCAATCCCACACCATGTCAAGTGTGAGAAGCATTCCAGGTCCTCAATGCAGCATGCCCAAATGGCACTTCAGCAGATTTTCATCTGCATTCCTGGTCTTTCAGCCATATGGTATCCCCCAATCCCAGTCCCCCTCTCACGCTGTCACATCCAACTTCTTCCCCACCTGGGACTGTGCAGCCACATGTCCACAGCCAGAAGTGTCCACAGTTCTAGCCCACACCTCTTCTCGAAGCTGCTCAATTGGCCCTTGATGACATCACCTGGCTCCTGCACCCCCCCTGGAAGAATGGAAAGCCTGGCCACCTTTTATTCACCACTGGGTCCAACTTACTGTAACATTGCATGACACAAATGCAGATCTCACCCTTATGTCAAAGGTTGGCTCACAAGATTTTTGGATGTCTGCTGTTATGCTTTCAAGCATGACCTTAAACCTAAGCCTGAAAGGTTGTTCTGTTCAGCTGCCTTGCTGAACTCTTGCTAGTCCCAGTTAGGGATGGCCATGGGTAACCCATGGGTACCACACTACCCATACCCATATCCACCTATATCTATGGGTATATGGGTATGGGTATTGTGGATATGGGTACTGAGGCAAATGGGTATGGGTTTCAATGGGTACAGGTAATTGAGCATGGGTTGATGAATACTATGTGTAGTATCATATTCACACCACTCATGTACTAGTGCAAGACAATTTAGACGCCTAGAGAGCTCTTGTAGTGTATCTGCTTGTCAGAATGGGCCATAATAGCTACTCTTCTGGTTTTTCTGTATCTTGTTAGTTAAGATTAAGGTGTATCAAGTGGTCCAAAGTGCTACCACACACTTGTTGCTGAATCATTCTCTCTACAGATGACTATAGCTTCTCAATTTAATGATGTTTACATGTGTACTTGTGTGGATAAGAGTGGGTATGGGTATGGGTTCACATGGGTATGGGTATGGGTTTTATGTGGGTTGATCATGCACAACCCATACCCATAGCCATGTGGGTAATATAGGGGTACCCACAGTGGGTTACCCATACCCACAGCCATCTCTAGTCCCGGTTCACTTTATTGAAAGCGAACACTAGTAAGATCATGGTGAAAGCAAGATAACTGGCTAAGAGCTGGTTATACTCTGAAGAGACTAAAAGCTGGAAGCACTCTGAGGTGTTGTTCCTTATATACATGTCTGAAGAACTGTGTAGTGCGCAGTATACGACTGCGCGCTAGTATCCCTGTGGACTGTCCTATAGGATGACTAAAAGATGACTAAGCACACTGCTGCAGACTGTGCAAAGATACAAGGTTGTGTGACTGTGAACTGCAGACTGTGCATCTAAAAGTACAAGGTGAAGAACTAGTCCAATATGAGAGACTTGTCAAAAGTCTCAGAGAAATTAAATACAGGATAAGTCCTCAACCAATATTGTACCATTGACCACCAGCTGTGATCATAGATGATGAAGTCAAGCATATATTTGTAACACCTGCCTCAGTTAATGTTGCTGTTGCTTTTGGTGATGGTGCAGTGTCAAGTCAAAATGTGCTCCCACACTCTGTCAAGAACACCTGGATGTGCTCTTTAATTGACAAGCAGCCCAATCTCAAGGAGGCACTCTCTATGCACCTCATGGGTGTTGGAAAGTATGTCTGCACCCTTGATATCCTTCACTTCATGGCAGAACCTGGCAATCTCTGGCAATTTGACCTTACAAAGGCAATCTGTCTCTTGACTGCTCAATCATGGATGCATGTGCTCAACTACCAGTGAACGAAGGAGCCAGGAGGGCAGTTTGTTGATGGACATAAGCATGGGGACATCATTGACTATTGACAGAAGATATTCCTTTCCACCATGTTGGTGTCCGACCTACATGCACACCAGTGGGATTCTGAAGGGAATGAGATCCCTGTTCCTTTACATGTCCCCCACCCTTTCAAGCACTGTGTTGTCTACTGGTGGCATGACAAATCCATTTTCTATGAGCATGATAGGTGACACATCCACTGGGTCCACAAGAGCAAGAAGGCTGTACCATGTACCAAAGGAGAAGGTGTCTCACTCATGGCAGCTGACTTGGTCTTGGCCAACTATGGCTGGCTTTGTTCTTTGGATGGCAAAGTGTCTGCCCATGTTCTTTTCTGGCCAGGAAAAAATTAGGATGGATACTTTATACATGAAGACATCCTCACACACACAACTACAACAATGAACATCCTAGAAAAGCACTACCCTACTGAATGACATATCCTCATATTTGACAATGCACCCTCACATCTCAAATGTGCCACAAATGCGCTCTCAGCTCAGCATATGTCAAAGTACCCAACACAGCTGGACAAGCCCATGTTCAGCATGGAGACCAACATTCTTGGCCCCAATGGGAACCCCATCTACAGTCCTGATGGCAAGATCCTCAAGAAGATACCCATGTGTGGTCACTGGTGCTCAGCTATCAAATGGCCAACTGCAATGTCTCTACTTCAAGGAAGGTCATCCTCGGACCAGGGTTTTTAAGGGGATGGCTCAGATACTCAAAGAATGAGGGTACAATGATACACACAAGTTGCCCATGCAGTGCCCACAGGTTAAATGCAAACCTCCTGCTCTCTCCTGCTGCTGTTGCCGTCTTCTATTCAATCAACCCAATTTTTGGGATGTCGAGACTCTTCTGGAGACACACTGCAAGGCACGCAGTTTCACTGTGTTGTTTCTACTGAAGTTCCACTGTGAACTGAATCTGATAGAACAATGCTGAAGAGCAGCAAAGTGTGAGTACAGGAAGTGCCCTGTATCTTCTGCCAAAGCCAACCTGTCAAAGAATGTTCTAATGGCCCTTGACTCAGTTCCTATAATCTTAATACACAGGTGAATCCAGCATTCTGTCACAAATTTTCAATTACAAGTCATCTGCACCAGTGCTCAGTTTAACTTTTAGTTTCCAGGTATTATACCTGTTCCCATTGATTTATGTATGCATATTACAAGGAACTCAATGGTAAACAAGCTGTGTGGGCTGCAAAGAAGTACCGGAGCCACTGCATCTTGCCAGAATCCCTTCTTGCTGACCTTGATGGTGCAGGCATGCCGCTTTCTATTCCAGTTCAAGGCTCAAACTAATTTCTATGGCTACATACATAATCCCCCTTGCATTGTGCTCTTATACTTATACTATCATACCCACACCTTTAACTACGTGCCGTTCCCTCCTACATTGATCTAAGGTTGGCTTCATGCACGGGCGACCACTGCCACGTGCCCAAGTGTTACAAACCGTGATATTCGCCTTGTAAAATTAACTTGATCTCTACAGCTCCCTGTATCGAAAAAGCGTTTGTGCCAAGTTGTATAGATAGTCAAGACAAACAGACTGGCGCGAGCCAATTTTTGGTTTGTGGCCCTTGCAGAGATGAGTTAGTTTTTGGAGAGTTGCGGAAGAGACAAGTGAGCGCCAAAGTCTCCTTTTGGTAATCACATGCAAATGCAATCAGAAATACCCAGCGCGGCGCCTTCAGACTCTGTCCTCGTCATCGCGACCACTGTGCAAGAGCCCGGCCGGTTCCCTACTGGACGGTGGCCTCCCGGGTAGTTGCCATGCCTCCCAGTAAAGAAGAGTTACACTCTAATCCTTTACTTCTTCATAAACCACGCCGCTGCCTCGCACCTAGTGCTACTTACCACTTACCTGCTACTAGTACATACTGACTCTCGTCCTGTCGTCATCATCCTTCGCTCTCATAATCTCAGTATAGTGTACTCAGCAATATATTACATACATTATATACCCAATTAGTATGATCTATGCCTCCTCACCTTCGACGGAAGAGCAGGACAACGCGCGCAGGCCTTCTCGTAGTCGCCATGAGCGCTAGACAGGGGCCTCTTTAGGAAAAAGTAACGGCAGAGTCACTGGCTGTCACCCATCAGTCACTGCACGTGGCAGTGGTCGCCCGTGCATGAAGCCAACTTAGCCAACCTTAGTTGTTCTGTGTAGCTTAACTCGAAGTAATCCTGCGCGATAAGTCATTTGACACCTGAATCACGTGAATGTCACAGTGTGACCCTCGTCGCTGGAAATGCACTCGCCCAATGTCAGTGCAACACTGATCCTCAGCTATATAGCTATTGTGGTAGCATGCATGGCTTTGTTGCAACACCAACTCGCTGGATTGTATTCTGTTAAGGCTCATAGAAAGAGCCCATTTAAAGCAGCGCGCGCTACCGCAGGGCCATGGTTGGTAGGCACAGAATCCAAAAGGAGATAGCATTTGCTTGGATCATCATGCAGCGGCGCACCGGCACCGCAGATGCGGTCGAGGAGATTACGTACCATACATACTAGACAGTCCGGATCCTTGAAAATGCACGTACAGCAATGTACCATACTAATATATACGATAGACAGTGGGGATGAGAAATCGAGGGAGGAGGATGCGTGCAGAGTAGGCCAGCAGAGCGAACAATCTAGATCTGCGCGTCGGGGAACAGCTCCTCTCGTGCACGGTCAGCCTCGGCCTCCTCTTCATCCTTGGGACCTTCGGCATGCTCGGCGGCATGGACCTGCTCAACTTCTGTGGACGTAGATGATGCACCATCCGCCGACGGGGTCTCAGCCGTCGACGATACTTCCGAGGCTGACGTCGAGCTCTCAGCATCCGTTGGCTCCTCAGCCACCTTCGGAGCCTCCGTCACCTCCTCAGTATCTTGCGAACTGATATCTTTTTGTTCGTGCTCCGAGTCCGGAGCTTCCTCTACCTTCCGCGGTGACTCGCCTTCCTTGCTCTTGAGCTCGTTGTGCGGGTGGTCGGCGAAGATGTCGCGTCCAGGCTCGGCTTGACCAAATCCTATGGTCGTCGTGTCAGGCTCCTGGGCAGCCTCCTCGAGCTTGACAGGTTCGCCGATCGGAACAGCCCCATGGCCGTGACCTTGCGGCTGGTTTTGGTTCTGGTTGACTAATGCAGGAGAGGATTGTCGAGGGGTGGGAACGATTGTACCCTTGTACTGCGAATACTGTTGTTCATGATCAGTACGAGACAACTATGAATATAGCTGGAAGCAGCTCACGTCGTCGAGGAAATCGTTGCTGGTAAGCCGGGGCAAGTCAGTTGCGGTCGTAATGCATACAAAGTTGAACACTCACCATGAGAAGTCCCAAGTCTTCAACCACTTCGCCTTGTAACACTTGGCCTTCGTCCATGGGAGACCGTACGCGAGCGGACTAAAGTACGAGAAGTTCCAGATGGCGATGACGAGGAGTACAGCCGCGATTTGCAGGCGCACACGAGGGCGTAGAGTTGAGGTGACAAGGTCGAAACACGCGCACGATAATAGGATGGCGTAATAGAGTGCGGGGAAGTAGTGGTGCAAGAACAACTGACGGGCCATGATGTAGAATGGCAGATAGTGTAGAGCCCATCCAATGAAGAGGAAGCCACATAGCGTGTCATACTTCACGACCTTGGCTGTGAAATGCTTTGTGAGCGATCAGGCTTGACGGCAACCCATAACATATACTCACTGTTATCGAAGTCACGGTAGCCGCGTTTGGCACGGAGGATGAGGAGTCCGCGGACGGCAGCGTATGCGAAAACCCCAGCAGTGCTCAGGTACCAGACCATTGGGTTACCAAGGAGGTAGATCTGGCGGTGGTCCTTGACCCAGAAGTTCTACACAGGTCGTCACATCAGTCAGATATCATACGTGAAGGAAGACAGAGGCATACAATGCCACGACGCAGACGAGGCCATGCGTCCGGACGCGAATCGTAGGTGTGACGGTCGGTGAGTCCGGCGTTGGTGGTCCACATGACTTGCTGGAGCTCCCAGAACTTGGCGAAGAAGCCAGGAAGCTTGTAGTTCACCTTCGGTGCATCCGCAGGAACTGTGTAAGGTCAGCATAGAGCGTTCCGCAGGTGCATTGAAACCTACGTTTGTTGTGGAAGTTGGTCTCGACATACCAGAGCGAGTTCGCGAGGACGGCTTGCTTGTTGCACGTCACTTCTTGTTGTTCGAAGGCCCACTCAGGGAGCTTGACTTTGTGCGAAAATAAGTAACAACCGGTCATTGCATGCCTGAGGCGGAACTGGGTGCGCAGAGTCCTGAGACGCTTCCCCGACTCCTTGTCGCGCTTATCACCCTTGTAGATCTCGACAATCCAATCGTCGTTACTGTCACCAGCGTAGCCAGGAATACCGTAGCCGGACACCTCCTGCTGGAAGTCAACGTCTGAAACGGGGGGACGGACATCATGGGAGTGGAGGGATTTGTCGGTCTGGATGTGCCTGAGCTTGACGCGAGTACCGCCGGTGATGTATGAGATGTCGTGGTCAGCCCAGTTGGTGTATGGGTCACCATCCGCGGACGCATTGACAATGCGCCAGTCGTTGTTGGAATCGCGGTGTGGATAGAGCGTAACCTGCTGTTCTATACGAAGCGCAGCGATGTCAGAACGAGCAATACCGGTGTCAGCATACGAAACTTACGCTTGCTGCCGCCCGGGTAGGTGTGGGGGTGAGAGTGCAAGTAACCACCCTGGGTGTTGACGTGCCGGATGGTGATCTCAGAACCGATCGCGACGTCGGCGAACGTATCGGCCATACCACGGCCACGGAGAGTGTGCTGGAACTCGGAGCTCATGAAGCCATCTCCCTCACCAGAGTTACTGAGGATAAGGAAGTGGACGCCGAACATGGACATGTAGAAGATGATAGGGATGAGGATGAGGCAAATTGCACGGGCGATGAAATGCCTGACAAAGAGCCTCGGAGGGACGCGGAGGTCACCAAGAAGATCCCATAGCTGCTTGAGCGTACCGAGGCCGACAGTGGCAATGGTGAAAAGACCGACCCACTTGCAGCTGACGACAGCACCGAGAGAGAGACCGGTCATAATTAGCCATATCCACCAAGACTCGGTGAACGGCTCATGGTGGTTCTCGTTGCAGAAGGCGGTCCAGGCAAAGGTGGTGAGAGCGGTGAAGAAGATGAGGGGAGAATCGAGAAGGATGTGCCGGGACTGGGTGATCATGCCATTCTCGAAGGTAATCAGGAGAGAGGCCAGGAGGGCGGTGGTAACTCTGCAGTCGAGCGCGCGGAGCGTAAGATAGGCCAGGGGGACAGTCGCTACGCCCATGAGTGCGGGGACCATACGCATAGCGACATATGGTACATTCTCGTATACTCTGTCATGACGTCAGTAGAGTATAAGGAGCGAGAGGAACGGAGGAACGGACTTTGCGATGTCCTTGAAGTCAAAGTTGCCGTCGTATCCAAACACCCAGCCAGCAAGCGTAATGAGCAGCTTCGCGAGCGGCGGATGGACGTCCACAAAGTAGGAAGACTTGATGTACTTGGACGCGAACTTGCCGAAGTGCACTTCGTCGAATCTGCGGCATGTATGCGCATATAGTAAACGGTAGCAGGCACATAGGAAAAAACGTACACGACACTGTTTGGTTGCGAGATGCGGAACAGTCTGACGAGTGCGGCGATGACAAGAATGACGGCAAGCAGCTTCCACTCGCCAGGAGCAATGTTCAGACCGCCGGTGGGGTGAGACTTGCGGCCGGGACGGAGACCTCTTGAGGCGGCTTCGCGGCGCTCGTCAGCATCGAGATGGTCGTGTCGGGGATGGGGGAAACGTTGGGAGGTGCCAGGTTGCTGATGGCGGCCAGCGGGAGACGTCTGCCTGCGCACGCGGACGCTGCCAGACATGGTCTATGCAGCCAAGAACTTATCTGACCGCGCAGATGAGAAAAGGAAGAGCTTTGACGAAAGAAAAGGAGAGAACAGATGCCAGCGAGAGCAGTTGGTCGTCGTCGAGAACAGCGAGAGCGGGGAAAGAGCAAAGGACAGCGCAGAGACAGCGCAGAGCGAGTATATGCGGTGCTCGCTGCGCGCAGTCGACGTATCAGCCACGTGCCACACACCAGCCACGTGATCGCACATTTCGACCCGCATCGTCCAGTGCCCGTTGCAATTGAAGGAGTCCCTCTCGCCATCGTCTCCCTCCTCCTCCTCAACGTTCTCCACCATGTCCATGAATATTTTCGGTGCAGAGGTACGACGTGCAGCGTGCCGATGCTTGCTTGTGGCTCACTCGCAGGGCAGGCGACAGAGGAAAAGGCCGAGAATGCACGCCTCGCGTCCTTCGTCGGCGCACTCGCCCTCGGAGATCTCGTCAAATCCACACTTGGTCCCAAGGGCATGAACAAGATCCTCCAATCTGGATCCACCGGCGAAATCAACGTTACTAACGATGGTGCAACAATTCTCAAGTCTATCCAGCTCGACAATGCCGCCGCCAAGATCCTCGTCAACATTTCCAAGGTCCAGGACGATGAGGTCGGAGATGGGACAACAAGTGTCTGCGTGTTGGCCGCGGAGCTGTTGCGGGAGGCAGAGAAGCTTATTGCACAGAAGATCCATCCACAAACCATCATTGAGGGTTACCGGATAGCGAGCGCTGCTGCTCTTCGTGCTTTGGAGAAGGCTGCGACAGACAACAGGTACGTTCTGATCTTCTCAATCCACCCCGCGAGTAACCTATATGTCCGCATCCTTTCAGTACGGACCCAGCACGCTTCAGACAAGATCTCCTTAACATTGCACGAACGACTCTTTCCTCAAAAGTCCTCTCCCAGGACAAGGACTACTTCGCCAATCTCGCCGTAGATGCCGTCCTCCGACTCAAGGTTCGTACTCGTTCGGTCATGATGTATCACACGAAGACATACCTATGGATCCCTAGGGCTCAACAAACCTCGAGCATATTCAAATCATCAAGAAAGTTGGCGGCAAGCTCACCGACTCGTACCTCGACGAGGGTACGCCTGGCCAACTCGGTCGTGTTCGCGCAATTGATGACGCGTCTTTCAGGCTTCATCCTTGACAAAACCATTGGCACTAACTGCCCAAAGCGGTTGGAGAACGCAAAGATTCTCATCGCAAATACATGTGCGGTAGTTTCATTGCCTGATTCTCTACGAGGCCTTGACTCCCCCCCTTTTGAAGCCATGGATACTGACAAGATCAAGGTCTTCGGGGCGCGCATCAAGGTGGACAGCACGGGCAAGCTCGCGGAGCTTGAGCGTGCGGAGAAGGTATTATCCAAAGGTCTTCTACTACTCACGCCTGGTTTGCTGACACTCCTTGCAGGAGAAGATGAAGACCAAGGTGGACGCGATCGCCGCACATGGCATCAACTGCTTCGTCAACCGCCAGCTTATCTACAACTACCCCGAGTCGCTGCTCGCCGAGAAGGGCATTCTGACCATCGAGCACGCAGATTTTGAGGGTGTCGAGCGACTTGCCCTCGTCACTGGCGGAGAGATCGCAAGTACATTCGATCACCCCGAGCTCGTCAAGCTTGGACGGTGCGAACTGATCGAGGAAATCATGATCGGCGAGGACAAGGTGCGCACTGTTGGTTGATACGTATGACACCCCCACTAACTTCAAATATCATGCATGCAGCTGATCAAGTTCTCTGGGGTCGCAGCAGGGGAGGCATGTACCGTCGTATTGCGAGGGTCGACGAACCAGATGATCGACGAGGCAGATCGGTCGCTACACGACGCGCTATCCGTTCTCTCACAAACGGTCAAGGAGACGCGCATTGTACTGGGTGGCGGTTGCTCGGAGATGCTCATGAGCTGTGCGGTGGAGGAGGAGGCACGTAAGGTGCAAGGCAAGAAGGCGATTGCGGCGGAGGCATTCGCGCGGGCGCTGAGGATGATCCCGACGATCCTCGCGGACAATGCAGGCTACGACTCGTCTGACCTCGTCGCGAAGCTCCGGGCTGCGCACTATGAAGGCAAGAGTGACGCAGGACTTGGTAAGTCCTGCATGCTCGCCGGGCATCGTGTGTTACTCACGAGGAACAAAGATATGAACGAGGGCTCCATCGGGTCGATGGTAAAGCTCGGGGTCACGGAAAGCTACAAGTTGAAGAGTCAAGTTGTCATCAGTGCCAGTGAGGCTGCTGAGATGATTCTACGGTACGTTGCGGCTGTTCTTGTCTTAGAATGGTTGATGCTGACTGGACTCATGTGCAGTGTCGATGACATCTTGAGGGCGGCGCCACGGAGGAGAGAAGCTGTATAATAGTATCCAATGTATATTGATAGAATCACGCCCCAATTCTTACTTGAGAGTTGTACATTGTCACAGTAGCACTCGACTATGGGTCGTGTGCTGTCGTGTGGCTAAGTTTGTGCCTTGCGTAGCCTGTCCGTAAGCGCCTGTGCGGGTATGCGCGTCTGGCTCGCGAAGCTTGCTTGTCTGCATCTTCCGCCATGGCCAACGCCTCGGCCAAACGTACAGGCAAGTTCTCCGTCTTAAGCCTTTGTACTGCAGCTCGCTCATGCCGCGGACGTGCGATAGCGCAACACAATGCCGAAACGATAAAGAACCTACGGATGGGCATGCTTGCCTCGCTTGCACTCTCGCTCCTCCTTCGTGTCCTCTTCCGCCGGGACGCGCTGCGCCCGACGACGTTCGCGTTCTGGCTGTACGCCTTCTCGCTCGTGCCCTCCGTCTTCCTCTCACGCTACCTCGAGCGCATCGGCTCTCCGCGGCGCGACCCGACAACCGGCGCGCTCATCTCTGCCGGCGAGGACCTCGCCCGTCCGGGCATCATCGAGTGGTGCTTTGACGTTGTCTACATAAGCTGGGCATGCCAGGTTGGCAGCGGGGCTTTTGGCCAGTGGGTGTGGTGGTTGTACCTCGTCGTGAGTGTTCCGTCATCCTCGTGTCGCCGCGGCATTGGCTGACGGCGTGGCGTGTGCGCCCAGATCCCCCTCTACGCTGTCTTCAAGCTCTGGAGCTCTATTCTCTCTCCAATGCTGGGCTTTGGTCGCGGAGGTTCGGGGGCACAAGCAGAGGCCGACGCGGGCGCAGAGCCGAAAGAGACAGTGAGCAAACGACAGGAGAAGCTCCGCAAACGACAAGAGCGCGGTGACCCTCGTGTGCGCGTTCAGACGCGGAACTGAGTGCTCTCCTGTCCTGTACCTCATGTGCTTCTTGCAAAATGTACCGTAATAAGTGAGATCTTGTTTAACCCTCTGTCCAGTCTTCAGCGCAGATGGGCCCCTCTGGCAAAGTGTCTTGAGCATGTACCATTTCCATGGTGAGAGTACCAACTCCCGCAGCAAGCAGAGAATCGGGCCAACCCGTATACTGGTATTCATGAGATGAGAGAGCTGGCAGGCTTGGACCCCATGGGACATGCACATGCGTAGTTGCGATCAAGGGTGACAGTGACTGCGACTACCCGAAACGGCCTTCTGGAATGACGATAAGCCCATATCTGGAGTTGTCGGCTGCGATAAGTGTTATCAGGGTTGAGGATTTGGAGGAGTTGTCCGTCGTCGCGCTTGGTCCTCTCCACATCGCTCTCCGACTCGTCCTCGACGCCGGCGGCACCGACGACTCTGAGCATCACGTTCAAATTACAGCTCTCTAATCTCTGCCAGCACACGCCTGGGTTTCTTTGACTCCCCCGCCGATGGCCTCGGCAGCCGTCCCAATAGCATGCACCTCGTCTCCGACATCCTTTGACGACTCGCAACGCACTCACGTCTCGTCCTCTCCCAAGCAACTCCCGTCGCCCCAACCGGTCTCGTCGCCGCGCAGCGCATCGTCTAGTGCTCACTCCCGCGATGACGACCTCATTAACCCCGTCCACGCCCTTGCCTTCGCGGGCGGGAAGCAGTCGCCAGCGCAGGAGGTCCACATCGTCAAAGTTACCGATAATGTGGTCAAGCTGGAGACGGGCCCCATGCCGGAGTCGGTCATGCATCGTGTCGGTGCGTCGCTCGTCAACGCAGTCCCTGCTTTCCATGCCCCACACCGAGAAGGGAGTGCGGACTCGAACATCGGCCCTCCACCACCCTCGCCGCCGTCGAGTGTGAAAGACGACGTGGACGATGAACCCGCCCCTCCAATCCTACCTCTCAAGCCAATTGCATCCACGTCGTCGCAGGCAGACGGCTCGCCGCGCCCGGTCACATTCGAGGAACCCCTTGAGCGCACATCCTCTGCTTCCCGCGACCGCTCGTCCCGAGGAGGCTCCCAAGGCCTCCGACACCGCTCCTCTGCCGAGACGAAGTCTTCGCTACGAACCTCGCAGTCGGCATACACCCCCAGCACCCTCGACACGCCGCTCACGGATGAGCCCCCATCTATACTCCCACCCTCGATCTCGAAGAGCTTCCCCTCCCGTGCGGGTTCCCATGTGTCCGTCGACGGTTACCTCCAGCCTCCTGCGCCGCACAAACCCTCGCGCCGCAACACCATTGGCGGCTCTGCACTCGCGCCCACGCACTCTCCTCCACGCGTCACCCGGATGGCTACCATGCAGTCATCGCATCCGGCGATGTTCGAGGATGTGGGCGAGCTCGCAGATGACATCGAGTTGCAGGCGGAGCAGATCCGCCGAGAACGGATGTCGAAACGTGCGAAGGCGCAGCAGGAGGCGGAGCGGGCGCTCACCCGCTCGGCGACGACGCTCTCTAGGGTGGACGACGGCCCGTTGGTGGGCAACCTGATCGGAGAGGACCACGTCAATTATGTCCTCATGTACAACATGCTCACCGGTATCCGTATTGCGGTGAGCGCGCGCCTTTGACCGCTATACGCAACACCCGCTGACGCTCCTGCAGGTATCGCGATGTCAAGCAAAGATTCGGCGACCACTAACGGACGAAGACTACACCGCACGACATAAATATTCCTTCGATATGTACGTATGACGCTCGCGGCTGGGTTGACGTCACTGACTTTCCGCAGCGTGGGGAACGAACTTACGCCCTCTGCGAAATACGACTTCAAGTTCAAAGACTACGCACCTTGGGTTTTCCGCGAGCTTCGCGAAGACTACTTCCACCTCGACCCCGCTGACTATCTCCTCTCCCTCACCGCCAAGTACATCCTCTCCGAGCTCGGTTCGCCGGGCAAGTCTGGCTCGTTCTTCTACTTTTCGCGCGACTATCGCTTCATCATCAAGACGATTCACCACAACGAGCACAAGTTCCTGCGGCGGATATTGAAGCAATATTACGAGCATGTTAAGAACAATCCGCACACACTGATCTCGCGCTTCTATGGCCTCCATCGCGTCAAGCTCCCACACGGGCGCAAGATCCACTTCGTCATCATGAACAACCTCTTCCCCGCCCACAAAGATATTCACGAGACGTACGACCTCAAGGGCAGTACTGTCGGGCGCGAGTATCCCGAGGAAAAGGCGGCGAAGAACCCGCGCGCAGTATTGAAGGACCTCAACTGGATCAACCGCGGTAAGCAGTTGGAGCTTGGGCCGGAGAAGCGGGCGCTGTTGACGGAGCAGCTGAGACGGGACTCGGAGCTCCTGAAGGATTTGGGCGTGATGGACTATTCGTTACTGGTTGGAATTCACAACATGCAGCGGGGGAACCGGGACAATGTCCGGCGTAATACGCTCAAGGTCTTCTCGGTGCGTCTTTACTCCTTATCTCTCTTCGTCCATGTCACTCCTCCCTATTACCCTTCCACTGTACGTTCGACGCGCGTAACCGCAGTACTGACTCTGCTTCGCCCTCGCAGCCCCATGTGCCCCTCATCAACCGGAAGAAGACGATCGGTAAGGGCCCGCTTTCACCCGAAGCCATCGCAATGCGGCGCATTATGCGCGAAGCGGACCCGCAGAGCCTCGGGGCCACGACGATAACGCTCCCCGAGGAGGACACCGGCGAACGGCAGCACTTCATCTTCTACCAGGACGAGGGCGGCCTACGCGCAACGGACGAGGCGAACGAGAACATGGACACGATCTATTATCTCGGCGTCATCGACATCCTCACGCCCTATAACTTCCTCAAGAAGTGCGAGCACTTTTGGAAAGGTCTCAGCGCGGATCGGGTGCGTACTTATTCTCGCAGCGGTCTGGTGCGAGCTTGTGCCAGTTGTGGACGCGTGTGCTTATGACGTCCTCGTTTGTAGCACAAGATCAGTCCGGTTCCGCCCGTCGAGTACGCCGGCCGCTTCTTCAGTTTCATGAAGGCCATCATGCGTGGAGGTGAGGGTGGCACTCGATTCAAGTCCGAGTGATCGTCCTCGCGCCTCTTGCCTCAGTCTTCTTCTCCGTCTCGAAGCTCACAGTACATCGCATTCATCGTCTCTCGTCCCTCACAACCCTACTTATCCCGGTCGGTCGTCCGCATTCGGTGTTTAGACTATCGTATTGGACTGGTCGCATTCTGCCTGTAGCATCAACTCGCTTCTTCATCCCGCCCGGCTCCCCATATCCTATTCGAAGCATACCCCCCATCACCCCATCTTCCCTTCATCCAATCTGCAGTTAGGACCTCATCGAACGTCGGGTGTCGGAGTCGGTTGTCGGTTTTGGTATTGGTCCTTGGTAATCGTCGTGGGTATTGGTATAGCTCTTTCTCTCGGTCGGGGTGCATGCTTGCTCGCTCACCCGTCCGCGTCCACGCTCCTTTTCTCTTTCATCTACATACTCAGGCTCGTCGCATCAACGTAACACTATTCGAGCGCGCCCGCGTATGCAGTGCCGCGCTGCCACACTCCTTCCCCGCTCTCTTTTCCCCGTATCTCTTCCTCTCTTCGCCTCGCTAGGCTTCTCTTCTCTACTTCTTGCTGTCGTCGTCTCTAGACCCCGAACTTTCGATTCGCACGTGGACCTTCTGCATTTTGCAAGGATCTCATTTTCTTGTTCTCTCCAATCCCGTTCTCGTTTGCGCGCGCGTAGTTGGACTCGGTTGATAGTTCTTAGCTCTCCTAGTCTCATTTTATACGGTATATAATGTACTACATGTGCTGATGTACAGCGAGAATACATCTCGATTGAATCCAGCGCACATAGGGATTCATCTATAACCCCGTTCGGGGTTGCGCTTACAGACATGACTAGTTGACTTCGGATCCTCATTCGATGTACGCAGTTGATATGCTTCGCTCTCAGTAGGGCTGCTCAATTCTCCTGGACGCCGGACACTGGATGCGTTCAGCGTATTTTGATGGGCTTCAATGGGACTAGCAGACGACCGCAGAATAGGAAAGAAGTTACCACGACTTTCATGCCACAATCGCACGCAATGTTGCACAGAGGGCTTGGAAGGTCACATTAAATCCAGGACAAAAGGATGTGTGCAAGAAACACCGCTCGCTATCGTCTGCTGCAGACGACGGAGGACTACGTGTCAATGGGGCGACAGAATGTGAGAGCGCTCGCGAGGGCGGAGGAGGTGCTCGGCCATCCTCGCTTGAGCCCATCACCTTCATCAACGAGCTCTGGTCCAGGGTCCAAAAGAATTGAGCAGCCCTACTAAGTGCCTTCGTTGCCTTACTCTTACAGCCAACGTTCACCAAGAGTCCCTAGCAAACCCCCCCTGCCATTTTTCGGACGACACGCGACACGCCACTACTAGGTGTGCATCATCCACGTACCACGCTCTGACTTTCATTGTCCTTGCATACCACGCAAAATGCACAACACTCACATCCTATAGGAGGAAGAGTCGTCTAAGTTGGGCTCGAGCTCACGCAATAATCCTCCTTCTCTTGCCTTTTGACTCATGTGTGCGCAGGAGTCGCCGTGCGGCCGCTTGACTGTCCCCGCTGCCCATGCAGGTACCTGGGTCTGTCTGACCATGCAAGGGAAACATTTGATAGCAAGATGTTGACAGGGTGAATGGCTAGGATGATGGAGACGATGGAGGGGTAGGAGGGCGCCCCTTAGACACAGAAGACACGATGCGGAAGCCGTCTCGTGCGAACAGGTAGGACGCGCCGCTCCATATTGTCGTACCGGCAACAATCCACCTGTCGAGTCATGAGCGGGAGCGCACGGCTGTGGTCACATAGTCACGTACTGCAATGCGCCTAGAGGGACACTGATGTCCACCGGAAGGATTGGGCTGACCGTCGCGGTGCCCATGAGCAGCAGTTGCAGTGCGGTGTTGACCTACCGCCGCTCCTGGGTAAGCGAACGCGTTGCAGATGCACGCCAGACCAATCTGCTTACCTTGCTGATCATCGTGGGGCGCACCTCGGCCGACGGGATGGAGAAATCCCAATATCGAGTGAACGTTTTCTGGCAGGGAATAATGTCACGTGACATGAATGGCCGAGGAAAAGAGGCTTTCTCACCGGCGGGGGGAGAGAGGTGTAACGGATGTAGAATGCAGCGAGACTAAGGAGCACGTCGCGTCCTAGAATGATGGCTGCGACAGGGACTGCTGCGGCATGAAGGCCGGTCCTTCCGTTGCAGCTGAAGGGCAACGCACCTGGGATTAGGTCCTTCATGGCTAGCGTCACCGTCAAGGTGGTCATCAGGATCTTGTCCGCCGCGGGGTCTAGGATGGTTCCCATGACGGACTGCATCTTGAACCTACGTGCGAGGTATCCATCGACCTGATCGGGTACAAGGAAACAAGCTCAAGCGGGACATTCACGGAGCAAGCAGAGAAGGGGAGCAGACCAGGTCCGTCAGTCCAGCGTATACCAAGAGTCCTGTTGCGAGATAGAAGTTGTCGTTCACGATAGCCAGACCGAGGACCGGGCAGGCAATAATGCGCGACACGGTGAGGAGGTTTGGGAAGGTGTAAATGTTCTCGCGGATTGCAGAGGGCTTTGGTGGTTCGTGTCCAGGTTTCGATGGCGGAGGAGAAGGTGTTGCAAACTTAAGGAAAGCGGTAGTATGTAGTGGACGAGGAGTGCGGAGACTGGATGGATGTCCGTGGTTCCATAGTTCGAGAGGGCGGACTTTGTGGACATTCAAACAGATGGGTCGAAGGGATACTGGCCAGATGCGTCTTCCTGGAACACGGAGGGCGAGTTTGAGGGACATCTTGTGCCGACTAGTACTGGCAACATTGGCAAGAAGTCAACAACACGAGAGCAACAGCGCAACCCTGCCAGCGCTAACATGACGTAGACGCCCCGGGCATCGAGGGACGATCATGTACTGACATCTAAGTTTAACCCAGTCATCGACCAGCCACCAAGGCTGAAATCCACAACAGTTGCTGCCAAAACTTTTCATCTTCTACGTAGTACAGATACAACAATTCTAGATGATTCGTCTTCGTACAAATTCTTCGCTTCAGCTGCTTCGTGCCTTCTTAGCGACCTCGTATGCGTCCCACCCAATCTCCGCAATCTTGTCGACCTTGCCCAATACTTCCTTCTCTAGAGCCTTCAGGTAGTCGTCCATGGCGGACACAAGTTGCGGCTGGCCCGCGGATAGAATACGCACAGCCAGCAACCCGGCGTTCGTACCGTTGTTGATCGCAACAGTGGCGACAGGGATGCCTCGCTGTAAGAGACGTATCAGCATGCATGATACCCCGTATTCAGATGACGGAGGCGAAACGTAGACGTACGGGCATCTGAACGATGCTGTGGAGCGAGTCAACTCCGTCCAGCGAGCTGCCCTTGACTGGGACGCCGATCACGGGTAGAGCAGTCATCGCGGCGACCATGCCAGGAAGATGTGCGGCGCCGCCCGCACCCGCGATGATCGCCCGGAGGCCTCGAGCAGAAGCTGACCGCGCGTACTCAAAGAGCCTATCTGGCGTACGGTGTGCGGACACGATCGTGAGCTCGTATGGGACCTTGAAGTGGTTGAGGATATCCGCCGCGGGAAGCATAACCGGCAGGTCCGAGTCGGAGCCCATGATGATGCCGACGAGTGGCTGCTTGTGCGAGAACCCGCGCTCTGGGAAGAGAGGGGCGTACAAGTCCAGCTCCTTCGGATCGTGGCCACCGGGGAGACGTTCGAGGAGAGGGCGGAGGCGCTTGCTGAGCTCTGCATCGGAGTCGGCGACGACGGTGATGTGACCCATTTTGCGGCCTTTGCGGCAGTCCGACTTGCCATACAGGTGGACGCGAGCTCCCGGCACCGTGAGCGCGAACTCGGAGAACGACGTGATTTCGGAGATGTTGGACGACGCGCCTAGAATATTGAGCATACAGGCGGAGGGCACTTTGAGTGCGGTAGAGCCAAGCGGGAGGGAGAGGATAGCGCGGAGGTGGTTCTCATACTGTGACGTCTCGCATGCTTCAATCGTATAGTGGCCCGAGTTATGTGGTCTAGGTGCGATCTCGTTGATGTAAACGGTACCTAATGCAATGTGAGTTAGGTCGACCGCCTGAGAGACGATGGAACTGACCGTCTGCCATGAGGAACATCTCCACACCGAAGACACCAGCACCTTGGAGAGTCTTGACGGCATTCTCTGCGACTTCGCGAGCCCTGGTCGCTATTGAGGGATCGCGACTCCGGAGCGGAGCGAAGACCAAGTGGCAAATGTTGTCCTTGTGGACGGTCTCCACTACGGGATAGGAAACCACGTCGCCAGACCGCGAGCGTACCACCATGACGGCGATCTCCTTCACGAACGGCACCCACTTCTCAGCATAGAGGGGGCGGTTGCCAAGCGCAGCGATCGCCTCCTGAGCCTGCGCGAGGTCGCGGATGGCGAAGTTACCTCGTCCGTCGTACGCAAGCGTCCGGCTCTTGAGCATCAGCGGGAGGCCGAGCTTGCCTGCAGCTGCACGAACAGACTCCTCCGTGGACTCTACTTGCAAAAAGTCGGATACGGGGCAGCCGGATTTACGCAGGTGCTCCTTCTGGACGAACTTGTCCTGGATTGTCTTGATGGTAAAGGGGCTGGGGTGCACACCTAGCGGGACTTTGCTCTCGACCTCCTCCAATACGCCCACATCGACGTGCTCAATCTCGACGGTGAGGACATCCACCCTGGACGCAAGCTCACGAATCTTCACGGGGTCAGCGAAGGACCCGTCGATGTGCGCGAGTTGTGGGGCGCGCGGCGCGACGACTTGTTTGGCGGGACCGCTGTCTCCGACGTCCAGGACGACCACATCGATGTTCAGAAGCGCAGCTGAGGCTGCTAGCATACGGCCGAGCTGGCCACCGCCTATGCGTGTATGTGAACAAAGTATTATCGGTAAGATACATGAAGAACTGGAGGAATAAAAGTCAGTTCAGATATTCCCTGGTACATAAGCGAGGGCGACCCACTCCCACCTAGTATTCCGACGACCTTGTCCATCGTCGACTGCCTGTGCACAGATGGTCGAAGTCGCAAGCGAGATGAGCGTTGAGTACGAAATGGCAGGCGCCGAGCGGCAAACTTTCTTTTCTGCTTCTGAAGGCCGCGCGCGCTGCCCGCGCAATGCACGCTCCTTGTCGCTCACGACGTCCTCGCCATCGGGCTCGCCCCTCTTGACCATGGCTCCAGCTCAGCCAAAGGCTCCCGCCGCGAGGAAACGAACGCGAAAGCGTAAGCGACGCGCGGCGGCCTCATCCTCCGAATCGTCCTCCTCCAACGATTCTTCCGACTCCGAGGCACCCAACCAGATCGTCGTGCGCGTGCCTACAAAGGCCACGAAGAAGCCTCAGCCAGAGCTCCGCGAAGAGTCTTCGTCGTCGTCCTCCTCCTCCTCATCTGACTCCGACTCGGACAACGACTCTGACGTTGAGCCCGCGAGGGCCCCCTCTCCGGCTGCAATCTCTGCAGCGCCTCAAAAACCAGCCCGACGGACACCATCACCAACGCCTCCTCCTTCCAGCGTTCCCCCATTCCTGCCTCCATCCGGTGCCCAAGATCAGGAGCAGGTGTTGAAGGAGCGCTTTAGGAAGTTTTGGATGGCTTCCGTGGCCGATGCATTCAAGGACGACTTGGAGGAAAATCGAAAGGTGAGTATCATGTTCGCACTCTGCCCTCCTCATTCGTATACCCAACGGATTCCTAGGAGCCCAATCTGACTGCTTCGCGTCTCGCGATGCTGATTGATTCGCTAGCTGCGGGCGGAGACGTCCTTACGACCTCTCGTGTAGGGCCCGACAACAGCACGACTGAGATGGAGATCGTACTCGACCACAATACTACATGATTACGGATTCACAACTCCATACCCATTCCTGCGCATACGCGAGCTACGCATTGGCAATGGTTTTGTTTACTTACCCGCACCCGCTCTCTTCGCTGAACTTACAACGCCAGCGATGGGTTGGTTGGTTATTGCTTCCCAGGCAGATGCAGTCACGCGTTCACGACTTGCCGGCGACGAGGTGGAAATGATGCAAAACATTGCGTATAGATACAGCGTGTTACGGTGTATGTGCCATCCCCAGCCAAGTTGCCATCGATACAGAACCACCATACATTCATACACACAAGATGGAAACATTCTTCACTGGACGTTCAGCCGCTATAACACAAAATCAGATGGGTACCCGCGAGCGCAAATGTGCACGAATAGCACTTACAGGCTTGAGTGCCTTGATGAGCAGCCACTCTTCGTTCGTCACGTCGGTCTTGAATGAGGACTACAGGTGACCGAGTAAGAATACGCTTTCATAAACCACGCCAGCAAGACAACATACCTTGAGAACATCGATACTCTGGCGCGTGATATGCGAGTATAACTCATCCTTCTCGTCGAAGTGCCGACCGAACATCTTCGCAGATTGATATACGGCGTGCTCGATCTTGACGGCCACACCACCGCCGGCCTGAGACTTCTTCACAATCTACGCACGGTCGAATTAGGGTCTGCGCTACGCGCATCGAGTCGAACGCATGGAAGACGTACGTCATACGACTTGTGGTTGATCTCAAGCGAGGTGATCTTGCCCAGGTCGATAATCTCCTTCTTCTGCGTCTCTGGATCGACCTTGACAACGCACAGAGGTGTGCCGACACGCAACGTGCCGTCGAGGATATCGACGCCCAGGATGATGGGGTCTCGCTTGGCGAACACCGCGATGGTCTTGAGTCGACATGGCCAGACAGCCTGAGGAGCAGCGTCCCGCCTCTTCGCCTCCATGATCTCGTTGTTGTACGCGGTAAACGCGTCGAACAGGTGGTAAATGATATCGGCTGTGCGTGTCATCAGGATGGGCTCCCATAAAAGAAACCACAGCACTAACCCTTGAACAGTCGGATACCCATTTCCTCCGCCAGCCTCTCGGCATCCTTGTCGACAGTGACGTCGAAGCAGAGAATGCAAGCAAGTTCCTTCGCCTTCTCGAGCATGGTCGCCGCACGCATGACGTCCTTCTTGTGCACTGGACCAATATTGATGCCGGATACGGGGATCTTGCTCGACTTGAGGAAGTCCAGGAGCGCCTCCAGAGAACCGAGAGTACTCGCTTGCACGCACACACCGCGACCAGACTTGTCTATGGAGTTAAGCAGCGACGTCAGGTCGGACATAACCTCATCCATAAGCTCTTCTTCGTCGTCGTCAGGGCCGCAGACGAGCAGGCGAGATCCGGCAATGGCCTTCTCCAGGTCAGGTGCAACAATCTTGACACCGAGGGCTGCCTTGACCTCTTTGTGGTGCACGTAGGCAGACTGCAGGCGGTAGATGTGAGCTTGGCGTGCAGTTGAGGGTGTACATGCGTCCTACCTTGATACGAAGTTCACGTAGTGGTTGAGGCGTCAACAAAGCACGGATTTGAGTGACGATGGGACCGTTGAGACCGCAAACCACGATCTTGTCTCCTTCGTGAAGGATACCATTCGATAAGACAACATCGATGGTCGTGCCGAGACCTTCAATGACCTTGACCTCGAGCACCGTACACTCAAGCTCGGAAAGGTACATCAGCCGGTCGCTCATACGCTGCTGCGTAAGATTGACGAGTAGCATGATCATGTCGGGGACACCCTCGCCAGTGACGGCAGAGGTAGGCACAATGGAGACGTTGCGGGCGAAGTTCTTGTTCTCGTAGTAGAGCACGGCGTTGAGACCCTGCTCGGCGAACGCGACGACAATCTTCTGCGTCATGTCTTCGAACTGGCGCTGCACGGACCGCTTCTGCTTCTCGAGCGAGCCGCGGAAATCGTTGTCAGGAGTAGGCTCCCAGCCGTAGATACGGTCAATCTTGTTCAACGCGACGATGAAGGGCGTTTTGCGGTCACGGAGGAGGCGCAGTGACTCCAACGTCTGAGGTTCGAGACCGTGCTGGATGATGCTGGTGAGACAACGGCAAATTGGGGAAGCGTCGAGACAAGACGTACCATGATATCCACGACAAGGATGGCAATATTACACAACGAGCTGCCACGAGACCGCAGGTTCGTGAACGACTCGTGTCCTGGCGTGTCGATAACCAAGAGACCAGGAATCTTGTACTCCTGCTTGCCGTCCTTGTTCAAGACAGCCGTCTTGGTCTTGATGGCGTCCACTGGGAAGTACGTTGCACCGATTTGCTGCGTTATACCTCCCGCCTCGCCCTCTTGCACGTTTGTTTGACGGATCTGTACAAGCAAATCTTACCTCACAGGTCGCTGGCACATCTGAACAGAAGTACTCACCTTGTCCAAGAGCTTGGTCTTACCGGTATCGACGTGTCCAAGAATACAGCAGATGGGACTCCGAAGGTTGTCCTTGCTTCGAGCAGCCAGTGCCTCCTCGTGAGCCTTCTGCCGCCGCGCGGCCGCCTCTGCCTTCTTCTGAGCGGCCATGCGCTGCGTCTGGGTCATACCAGCGTCGGATTCATCTGAGCTATCCTCGTCAGAAGAGTCCTCATCCGAATCTTCTGAAGATGATTCCTCCTCCGAAGACTCCTCTTGCTTCTTGACCTGCGCCTTCGCGCCGCCGTTCGCGGGCTTCGCAGCAGTCTTGGTGGGAGGTGCAGGGGCCTTGGACGACTCCGCCTTTGCAGGTGCACCCTTCGCAGCAGCCTTGGCAGTAGCCGGAGTTGCGGGCTTCGCAGAGCCGTTCGCAGGTGCGGGTGCCTTCTTCTCCTCGTCATCGCTACTCTGGTCCCAAGAGTCTTTCACATCGTCTGCCTTCTTGTCCTCCTCGTCGCTGCTCGCCTCCCAGTCGTCCTTGACGTCCTCATCTGCCGGCTCCATCGCAGCAGGCGCAGGCTCCGCTTCTGGTTCTGGTGTAGGAGTTGCAGGTTTCTCCTCGCGCACGGGAGAGGTGTCACGAGTACCGGGGTGACTGCTGCCCGCCGCGCTCGCGGGGCCCTTCTTCTTCTTGCGGTTATCGTAGACAACCTTCTTGGGTCTCTGCGTGTCGGCATGTTGTTGCAGACCTTCAATTTGCACTCCTGACGCGAGCAGGGCCTGCTTGCGCAACTCGGCTGCGCGCTGTTCCTCCTTCTGCTTCTTCGTGAGCAATCGACCCTCCTTTTTCGCAAGCTCGCGCTTCTCCTACGGATATATTATGCAGTCAGCACACGGGTACGACCGCAAGGGAGGAGCCGGAGCACGCACCTTCTCTTTCTGTTTCTTCCTCTGTTTCTCCTCTTCTTTCCGACGTGCCTCTTCCTCCGCCTGCCTCTCCTCCTCCTCGATCCTCTTGCGCTCCTCCTCCTCTCGCTTCCGGGCCTCCTCCTCCAACCGTTTCTTCTCCTCCATCATCGCCTTGAGGGCACTAAGGCCCGCGCCGCCCTTCTTCTTCGCAGCCGGCGCAGGTGCAGGCTCCTCCTCCTTCTTGCCCTTTTTCTTTTTCTTCTTCTTCTTCGCATCGCCCCCTCCACCACCTGCGCCTTCCTCGTCCTCCTCATCTTCGGCGGCCGCTGGTGTGGCAGCAGGTGCAGGCTCTACGGGTTCCGGTGTAGGTGCGGCGTCCTCGACGCGGTCTGTTTGATTACCCTTTTTCGCAGCAGCTTGGGCTTTCTTCTTTGCCTACGGTAGTGATAGCGAATTATGAGATTATGAACGAACACGATTGAAGAGTATTGGTTACACACCTTTTCGCGCTCCTTCTTCAACTTTTCCTTCTGCTTCTTCGTAAGAACCTTGGGACCGCCGTCTTCATCTTCATCGTCCTCATCATGCTTGTTGTCCTTTTCCGCTGGCTGCGGGGATGGTGATGGCACCTTTTCGACCGGAGTTTCTGACTTCTTGGCCTTCGGTATATCGGACTAGGGTAGTAGAAGTTATGATCGGGACATGGGAAGACGAATCGAACACAGAGGATGACTTACCGTATGATGCCCAGTGTCTTCCTCAACGTCATCGGCGACGGGGGGCTCCTCCGCATCGAGGGCAGCGAACGCGGAAAAGCCGGCCTTCTTGCCCTTCTTGCCCTTGGCTCTTGAGATGACCGACTACACCTCACGTGAGGAGCTGCAAAGACGGGTGAGCGCGAGCGTGAACGGTACTGACCATGAGACCGCCAAAGTCTTCTTCCTCGTCTTCAGCAGCGGGGGTGTCCTCGAGACCGAGGGCGATGCCCTTGCCCTTGAAGTCATCGTCGGAATCGTCCCAGTCTCCGACCTGTTTCTTGCCCTTCTTGCCCTTGTTTTTCGGAGCCATAGTGACCAGAGAGAGCTCTCGGAGGGAAGCGGGAGTAGGAGAGAGTGGATGTGCACGGAGCCGGGAGGAGAGTCAAGACGAGGTCAGACGCGCAGAGCTCAGGCTGCAGCACCGGCGCTTCCGTAAGCTGAGTGAGCTGCTTGCTCGTCGACCACCATGCACGCTGCCCGGCACACTCCCTCCTCGGCCTCCCTCCTTCGCCGTCTCGTCGCTGCTCCCCGCACGTGCCGTGCAATATCGTCCAGCTCATCACTCGCCGTAACTTGCACCCACGCCGCACCAAGTCTGCCCCCTCGCGTCCGAGTCGACCGCAGGACATTCGTCTCCACATCCACTCTCCGAGCTGCCCTCGCCCAGAAGCCCAAGGCGGCACATGCTGAGCTCGTCGCATATCCGTCGCCGTCGTCCCTGCGGACCGAAGAGGACGAGGATGAAGACGCACCGGACGTCGACTACGTCCCTCCACGAGAGGCCGTCCTCAGCCTGACGGACAGGGCCGCAGAAGTACGTTCAACTTCATGCTCTACATATGTCGCACCAGTGCCGACATCCTCCCTTGAAGCAACTTCGCTCCGTCGCTCAGCGGGACAAGAACCCGGATGCTGCGCTCCGCGTGTCCGTAGAGAGCGGTGGCTGCCACGGGTACCAGTACAAGATGGTGCTCGCAAAGGAGCGTCAACAAGACGATTAGTGCGTTCTCTTTCTCGACTACTCCAAATCATAGTAACTGACGCGTCGCTGCAGCCACTTCTCGCATCCCCGGATCAAGCCATCCAATATATATGTCGACGTAGTGTCCATGGCGCTCCTCAAGGGCTCCACAATAGATTTTGCAACAGAACTTATTGGGAGCAGCTTCCGCGTGGTGGACAATCCGCAGGTGAGTTTGGTCTTACGATCTTTCCGTCTCTGTACGCCGGAAGACTCATACTGTCTATAGGCCACGGACAACGGCTGCGGTTGTGGAGTCAGCTGGGAGCTCAAAGCGTAAACATAGGTTACCGTGATGGACGCTGCCCGGTAGCTATCAGATGATCCCTACAAGGTAGGAAGGTAGGAGTATAGAGTATTCGGGCTATAATTCGAGATGACTATCGCACTACAGTGCACTACGGCAGGCAACAGGCTGCTACGCGTTGGCTACTCGAACGGTGTGCCGCTACAGCATTTAGACACCAATAAAGGTTCTCCTGACCTATGTCAGTCTTGTGGATCCAAACGATCACAAGGGAAGCGTGCGGTGTTGACGGGATGAATGACTACGTCTCCCCCTTCTCCTTGAGAACCCGTGGCCGATTTAGGTACCCCCGGCACTTGTCTTGTCAAGCGACTTCGACAGGATGATCGGAAAACGTAACCATCTGCCAAGGTTTCGGGTGCAAGATGCACCATCTCACCTACAGTAGTCTGACAGTTATTCTTGAAGGGAACCACTCAGACGCGTCTCCCCAGGCTCCCCGTGCATTTTGAATGCATTCTACTTTACACTCCGAACTACGCAGATGCGTGCATCCCTGCAATGGTAGTACTTCACGCATGCTCAGTCAGCATGGAGTACGGCAGAGTCGCTCCTTCTCTACGTCGCTAATCTAGAGTACATGAACCATTCTCTATTCCCCTCTGGCCGTTGGTGGACTCGGCGTGAACATGTTTACACCGCGGTTGAGGTCATCAAAGGTTCGTCGTCGATGATAGTCACACGGGCGAAGCTGGAGGCTGATACGTTAGGTCTCTCAGATACCGAACAGAGATTTCTCCAAGTCTTCGCCCTGGGCTTCGACGTCAGCCCGAGAATGGAACAGCTAGCGCATGACCTGACCGCGAGGACACCCTAGTATCATGCCTGAAGGCCTCACTTACGAACCGGCCTCTCCTACCGTATATCAGCCACAGCTCAATGGTCCGTAATGCGTGAGCCCCAGGATTCACTCTTGAGGCATCATGCCCCCTCCTCTGACGATAGATGAACGCCTCCGCATCATCAAGGAGATCGATATCTCACGACCCCGACCACGTCCCCGCTTCATCCCAAGGGACAACGTACCAGGCGCTGCAGTCAGCGATGGCTCTTCCATCTCCTTCGTAGGCAACCTCACCGCCCAGATGCAAGTACGTACGAGTAGAGTACATCGATCGTGGCCGCGATGGTTCGGGTACTGATACCATCCCATAGGCGGATGTCGTGAACTCCACTCTCTTTGCCCAGCTGGCAGCCAACCAGTCCTACAACCGCCAGACACAGTTCCTGGATTGGTACGAATACTACCGAGACATCCTCTGGAACATCGGCTGGGATGTGCACAAGTTCAAGTGAGTCCTCATATCACTGCTCCCTACCAGTCTCGTATGTATCAGAATTCCGGCAAACTTAAGCTGTCCCATAGCTTGGTTTCCGCCAAGGACCCGAACTCATTCGGCACCGTGGACAACCTCGTGCATCAAGTGGCTGCAACCTATCTCAGTGGACAAGAACTCGCGCTCTTCCAACAGATGGTCGACTCTCTGAACGCCGCCAGGAACGAGGCCGCGGAGTCGTTGTTCAGTTCCTCGTCCATCTCGTTCAACAAAGCCAACTTCCAGATCGGCGTCGCGTCGTACGTGAACTCACCATTGTCACCTCTTCGAATAGCCCTGACGATCTCTATGCGGGTCCATACGCTACAGCAACGTGAACGGTAACGCGACCTTCAAGATCGGCGCGTACACATACAGCGCGGAGCAGAACATCACAAAGGTGCTCTTCTTCACCTTCGGCTCGCAGAAGATCGAGTTCTATTCAGGTATGCTCTTGTATGGCGCGGAAGGGAAACGGGGCTTATTGCATAGCGCAGAAAACCAGACGATGGTACTCAACGAGAAGGTTTACAGCGGAATCAGGGAGGAGATCCTGGAGAAGCTGGGAAACAACGCCCAGGATCTCGTCAGTGGAATTGACCTTATCTGAAGATCCGGCTCTCTCCGATAGGCAAATGCATAGCACATGTTAGCTCGAACAGAAACGTGCAGCAAGCAGTGGTACCGTCGGTACGACGTTCAATTCTCGTGGGCTCACCCCGCCTAGCCGCCAAGTGGTGTCGCTCCGTACCTCGAGAGCGAAACCGAGGAGGTAATCACTACGCAACATTACTCACGCATGACCTACGGACTTCCCGCATACCATCTCCGAGCCTACTCGACCCGCGATCCATTTGATCTTCCCGCACGCGACGTGAGTCCAAACAACGCACGGAAGCCTCGTTGCCGCGAACCGAGACCCGCGGAGACAGACACGGAAATTAATGACGGTGCGAAAGCGACACCTCACAGTACCCTCACAGCAAAGCACTGCGGTGGGCACACGAACACCTCACTAGTACTCTTCTACAACATCGCTCCTCCTTCTCCTCGACATCGCTTAGCGAACATGGCGCTCGAGCTACCCATCGCGCTCAATCACACCAAACTCTCCATAGTAAGCAAACCTCCAGAATCAAGCGGGGCGTGCGTACCAGGATTGACTTCACAACCTCAATCCGCCACGGACCTGTAGAGCCTCCATACCCTCTACCATGCCCTGCTCAAAGCATGGCTCCTCGCCTGGCCACTCGCCTTCCCTGGGGGGATGGTCATCCTCCAATACTGCGCGACAGAGAAAGGCCTCGTCACGCGCATCCGCGTCTTCTTCCGCCGCCTATGCGAGTACTGGCGGCCTCCCGCGCCGGACCGCGCCAGCTCGCTCTACCGGCACTACCGAAGCGCGGAGGAGGAAGACGAGTACTGGCGGTCGTCCGCGAAGTTGCAGAAGGCTCTGCGGGCGTCGGATGCGAACGCAGGAAGGGACGATGACGACGTGCCGCTGGTGAGGTATTATACCCCGAAGTTGCTGCCGACGTACCGCGAGGAGGTGGAAGACGACCCGGAGGCGAGGGAGGTCTACTTGGCTCCGAAGGCGTTTTGCAAGTGGCACCGAATGGTGTTTCCTGGGCCTGTAAGTCCTCATAAAGCCTCCATGTATGCGGGCTAACCGTGCCACGCAGATGCACCCAACCCTGAAGGAAGCTCAGGAACAGATCAAGTACTATAGCAGTCGAGACCGGAAGGAGATACTCAGGATATCCCGGATAGTCAGCGACGACCAAGTCTTATGCAGAAAGGCACCCTGGACGCCGCGCTTCGCGAAGATGTGGAAGGATTGGCTGACCAGAAAAGGCCCCGACGTGGCTATTGTGTTCGAGTGAACGAGGTTCCTTGTGTTATGTTATCTTGCTCTTTCAAATCCCCTGTACCCTCTGTTGTTGACCGTCATCTCGTCATGTTGTGAAAGTATCGCTCTTACTACTAGCTAGACTACTGTAACCACGCCTAATGAAATGCCCGTCAGAACCATCACTCCGCGTACCAGGTTCAAGGTTGCCAGCACTCACCACCTACATCTGCTCCCTCCGCATCAAGTTCCGCCTCACCCTGCGCCTCTCCCCACCCGCGCCCTCGCCCTTGCCCCAGCGCAAATATGGCACCCGCCCCTTCTCGACGCCCGCAACATCGCCTCCGTCGTCTAGCGTGCGGAAGTCCAGCATACCCCACACCGGAAGCTGCATCTCGCCCATGACGAGCACCCGGGCCTCGCCCAATAGACGAACGGGGACCGGGGTCAGCAGTTGGATCTGTGCTGGCGCAGGACCGGACAGCGATACCCCTCGAACCAGCGCGAGACCGAGGCAGCGTGACGTATACGGAGAGGGCGCGGGTGCGCCTTGGTCGTACGGGAGCATGCTCAGGCTGAATACGCTGCCGTCGGTACCTGCGCCTGCGTCGATGGACATGTCACTGTCGATAGTGCCGGGTTCGCACCTCACGAGGGCGACGAGCGCGCAGTTGAGCGCCCGGTGCACTTCGGAGGGGACGACGTCCTCCATGCCGGCCCCTGTGAGGACGAGCTTGTCGAATGCGGTCGCGCAGTCGACTTGGTACGGGGGTTGGGCGCAGAGCGGGAGGGAGGTGGTCCAACTTACGGCGATGGGGGAAGTGTGGGGCGAGGATGGAGGATCGTCGGGGAAGACAGCGTGGAAGTATGAGAGCATGGAGATGTTGCGCTGGTCTGCGGCGGTGTAGTGGGAGGACAGGGAGGAGGGCGGCGCGCTCTCCACAGTGTGGATAGTTGTTGCGCCATTTGGTACGGGTCCTTGGTGGGAGTAGGACGGGCCTGCGCTCGCAGCGTGCCAGTCGTCCTCGAGAGTGGGCGGCGCGAAGGAGAAGATGTGTGCGGGCTCGATGATCTCCTCGACCTTGCGACCCAGGTCTGCCCCCAGGCCCTTCGTCCACCCCATCGTGTTGATCACAAGCGGGATGATGGATGAGATGCGGCCGTCGCTGGCGTTGGACGTGTCGTCCTCATCGAGTGCCGCGTTCTGCAAGTCAGCGTGATAGAGTTGCATCAGAGCCTGGATGGAGTCGAGGTAGTGTGATGGCGAGTTCTTTGGTGAGGTCGCGCCGATATAGTGGGACGCGTGGGGTGTACTCGGATGAGTGAACGGCGGTCCTGCAGGAGAGATCAGTCGCAAGAAGTGACTACGCTGCTTGCCAGATTACTCACCGAAGAGAGGCTGTTCGACCACATTCAGGCTCACCATGCCCCCGGGAGTGAACTCGGACTGGCCGAGATCGCACTCTAGGTAGGCTACGCGTTTGAACCTGCACGTTGCACCATATCAGACCACCGTCCAGTGACTGCAATGAATTCGTACCTCGAGAGCAGTCGGTTGAGCAGTAACCTCGCAAACGTGCTCTTGCCCGCATTCTTCGGACCCTTCACCAGATACGTCGCTGCCCGCCCCACGAGCTCGTTCTCATCCACACTCGGCGGGGGAACGGCAGACCCAATCGCCGCATCCCACGACGGAAGAACGACGAGCGGCGACACATCCGGCGTTTGTCGCTCGAGCTACGTACGCCCGAAACAAGTTGGTTCAGACAGGGATACGAGACCAAAGAGATATATTCAAACAACGCACAAAGTACACGGTATCGAGCCCCATGTCAAAGCGCGCCTGGCTGCGGTGCCAGCGCGCGGGCGCGAAGCATCCGTCGAACGTCCTGCATATCCGACCGAGCCCTTCGATGCCGGTGTGTAGCTCTTGGAGGAGGATGGTGGCGTCAAAGTTTGGGCTGGCGTCGGCAATGCGTTCCGGGAGGGCAGGGAGGAGAGGTGTTGGTGCTGTGGTGGACCTCGACAGACGGCATTGGATGATGGGGATTGGGGAGGAGCGGGAGGCATAGACGGGGTGGGAGGTGGGGCCGGCTGTTAGCTGGACGCCTGCGACGGAGACAGTTCCGCGGAGGACGGTGATGGTGTACGTCCCCAGTAGAGCCACGGTTTCGCCACTCCCGAGGAGGAGTATGGTGCTCTTGTGAGCGGTGTCGCCAAGCAGGCACTCTCCAGGGGCGAGATGGAAGACATTCTGATTCAGCACCGGGTCGAAACTGGACAGAGAGGATGGAGGTTGAACGAGGACTTGCTGAAGAGGAGCTGATAGAGGAAAGTCGAGGACGATGGGTTCGCCGCCCTCTTCGTTATCTTCGTCCGAGGAGTCGGGTAGAGGAGCACTAGGCGACCAGGCGCGTTTTGGTCGGCCGGGAGCAGGAGGAACCGCGACGTCTTCTGCGATGCGCGATGAGTGAGAGGAGGCAGAGGACTCGGCATCGCTCTCGTCAACGACTATGACATCCTCCTGTGTCTTGAACGCGTCCACGGCGGCCTGGGCAAAGTACCGCGCGGGCTGCTCGGGAGGTCTGCGCTGCTCACTGCGCTTTTTCTTTGGTACGTTGCCTCCTACGCTTGTACTAGACTTGCGCTTCGAGGACGGCGGTTTCTGGCTGCTGCTGGAAGACGCGGCCTTTTTCTTGGCCTCCGAGGGAGGAGGGGATGCAGAGCTGGACGGCGCGGAGACGGCAGGGGTGGTGTTTTGCGTCTGGCTTTGCGCGAGACGCGCCTTCCGGGCTGCGACCGCGCTGAGCATGCGTGTCGTATGTACAGAGTGTTCCCAGATCTCAAGCAGAATACAGAATACAGTGCGCGAGAGTACTTGCAAGAAAGTGCAGGGGAGGACGAAGGAAACACGGCCCGGAGACGCGCGTGAAATTTCCGCTCTCTCTCTCTCTGAGTCTCTCTCTTGCGCACCGCGATGTCTACACAGGCCGCACCCTCCCAAACATCCATTCTCTTCGCCCGCGGGGTCATCGCCCGTCTCGCATACTGGCCCGCCCTCCGCATCGCCGTCGACCAGTCCTGGGGCGGCCCCGAGTCTGCCTCCAAGCGCACCTGGCTCGCGTCCGTCCTCGTCGACGACTTTGAAGAAGCCTCGGACACGCCCGACGCCGATTACGTCGAAGACCGCCTCCTGCAGGTCATGGCGGACGAGTTTGACGCGGTGCTGGAGGACGGGAGCGCGGAGGCGGTCGCGAAGGACGTTATGAGGTTGTGGGCGGAGGTCACTCAGGGAACGGACGCGCTCGTGAAGGAGTTCGAGGAGAGGGCGGATAAGTTGAAGGGGAAGAAGGTGCAGGCGGAGGAGGCTGCGGGGGATAACAGTGACTGGGAAGACATGAACGATGAAGAGGATGAGGACGAGGAGGGTCCAGGCGAGGAGGCTCCGCAGTTGCTCGATTCGAGGCAGCGTCCGCCCAAGGAAGAGCCGGAGGTCGATGCGGATGGGTTCACCACCGTCAAGGGCAAGGGCAAGAGTCACAGGTAGATATGCCACTGTCTACGAGTACGTGCAATATATTTCCATCCACTGGCATGCGCTCTGAAGAGCTGCTGCAGGACACGCTCGCATATATCACGCACGCGCAACAATGTATCATGAACCCCAAAGTGACTGGTCACATTAGATTCTAGTGTACAGTACAACATCGTTTTTGGTCCGGTGTCGCACGTCAGTACAGTGGGTCATAAGGTAATGTAGTCCTCCTCAAGTCCTCTAGGACTGCTGGACGAACTTCTTGCCCTTCTCGATGTTCTTCTTGAGGTCGGGCAAGCAAGCCGCGAGGAGCTCCTCCTCCTCCTTGGAGAGCTGGCCGAGAGGGAGAATCTTCTCAACACCGTTGGGCTGGGAGCGGATTGTCAGCAAGTGAAGACTTAGTGCAAGGAACGCAAAGGGTACTCACGCCAAGCTCGACGTTGGACGAGAAGAAGTCGATGCCCTGGTCGGCGAAGAGCGGGCTCTTGACGAACGTGGGGGTGACGACGCCCTTCTCGCCGGCGATGGCGCGGAGGAGGTGGCCGGTGAAGCGGGCACCGGCGTAAGCCATGGAGAGGGTGGCAGAGCCAGCACCATCCTTGGCCTTTACGACCTCATCACCACCGAACTGGATGCGGTGGATGAGCTTCTTGTAGACCTCGCCGGTGACACCCTTGCCGTAGGGGGTCTGGGAGAGGAGGGGGACGATGGTGGCACCGGAGTGACCGCCGACGACGGTGACAGAGACATCCTTGGGGTCGACACCGGCGATGCCAGCGAGGAAACGCTGGGCACGGACGACGTCGAGGGAGGTGACACCGAAGATGTGGGCGGGGTCGTAGACACCGGCCTTCTCGAAGACGGCGGAGACGATGGGGACGGTGGAGTTTACGGGGTTGGAGATGACGAGGACCTTTGCCTTGGGGGAGACGCGGGCGATGGCGCCTGCGAGGTCGCGGACGATGGAGGCGTTGGTGTTGAAGAGGTCGTCACGGGTCATCTGTTGGAATGGGAACGGAGTTAGGACGGCCTGGGAATGCCTGCGGGATAGGAGGAACGTGGAGATAGGCTTACACCGGGCTAGAAGAAGGATGAGTTGTGGGTGGTCAGTGCATCAAACCTTTGCGACGGAAGAGGATTGGCATACCTTGCGGGGAACACCAGCAGGGATGACGACGACGTCGGCACCCTCAAGGGCCTGGTCGAGCTTGTCGGCGGGGTAGCCATGGACCTTTTGGGTGACGCAATGAGGTTACACGTAGCAGGAGCAGAGTGCGAATTGACGCACCTCGCTCTTGGTGTCGATGTGAGAGACATCGGCAGCAACACCGGGTGCGCCACGGATATCGTAGAGAGAGAGCTCAGTGACGTGGGGGTTGAGCTTGAGGAGGAGGGACAAGGGCTGGCCAATTCCTCCACCGGCACCGAGGACGGCGACCTTGGACTGGCGCGCCGCGGAGGAGGAGAACTGGCGAGCGCTGGGGGCGAGGGAACGGGCAGCGGCACGAGCGAACATGGCTGACGTCGGGGTCGTTGGTGTGGAGGACGGGGAGGACGATGAGGAGGAGGAGAAGAGTGGGGAAACAGGCGTGAGACGCGACGCGCGCGTTTTGAATGTGGGCCTGGACGCGAGTCGGGGCAGCTCGGAGGACCGCGCCGGCTGCGACTCGCGCGTCGCCCGATGCCTACGCTGTCCCGCCAATGGCCTTGACCGCGAATGGCGACAAACTTCTGGTCGAGCTCGCACTAGTCCGTCCATGACGTTCTCCATCGCGAGCTCGCACTCACGCACGCTGCGCTCACAGCAAACGGTGGCTCGTCGATAGGGCCACCCTCCGCCAGGCCCGCTCCGACGACATCCTCTACGTCGACCACCCGGAGCATCTCGGCTTTCTCAACATATTCTTCGCAAACCGTATGTCCGACCCTCCTCTATATCCGAATACCCTCCCCTCGCTCACTCCGGCCTTCTCCTCCCCGCAGTCATCTCCAAGCTCGGAAAGAAACTCCAGCTCAGGCAGAGGGTCATCGCGACCGCCACCGTCTTCTTCCGCAGGTTCTATGTCAAGAACTCGTACTGCGAGACTGACCCTTTCATCGTCATCGCCGCCTGCTGCTATGTCGCCGCCAAGGCAGAGGAGTCCCCCGTGCACATAAAGACCGTCGTCTCAGAGGCACGCATGCTCTTTGGTCAGTACGCCGACCTTCCGCATCTCTCCCGGAAATGACATCATCATCTTCCCCATTCCCTTGCCCCTACACATGTACTGAAACACCACCCTCGCAGTCGAGGAATATGGCATCAAGACATTTCCCTCTGACAACTCCAAACTTGCTGAAATGGAGTTCTACCTCGTCGATGAGCTCGAATGCGACCTCACCGTCTTCCATCCTTACCGCACCCTCATGACCCTCTGCGGCAAGGAGGGGGGCGGTTCCTTCCCCGAAGCCGAGGCCGGCGAGGCCGACGCAGACGACTTCGACGGTCCCCGTTACTGGGGTACCGGCGAGGGCAAGCTCGAGCTCCAAGAAGGTGCTCTCCAGATGGCCTGGTCAGTCCCCAGCTGCACCCCACGCTCTACCCACACTCACCCTGCCCACAGGTTCATCATCAACGACACCTACCGCTCCGAACTCTGCCTCCTCTACCCCCCGCACATCATCGCCATCGCCGCCATCTACCTCACGCTCGTCTTCCACGCCCCCACCCGCGCGGCCATCCAGCAAGCCCAAGCCCAAGCGCAGCCCCGCGCCTCCACCTCCAACTCAAACTCGCACCCGCACGGCAGCTCCCAGTCGCACTCGCCCACGCGCCGCTCCTCGCGCTCGATGAAGAAGCCGCTGCCGCAGCACCAGCACCAGCCGCAGGACATTGTCGGCTTCATGGCGGGCCTCAACGTGAGCATGCCGCTCGTCGCTACCGTTGCGCAGGAGATCATCGCGCTGTATGCGCTCTGGGACCGCTATAGCGAGGAGCCGAACGTCGGGCCTGCGTTTGTGCAGAAGACGACGCGCAAGGGCAGGTCGGCGGGCAAAGTACAGGCGCAGCCTCCTGCCCAGGCGACAGCGCAGGAGGGCCAGGAGGGCGCCCCAGTGACGCCGATGTTTTTGGTGCAGCTGTTGTTGGCGATGAGGGAGCAGCGGATAGAGGATATGGCGCATCCTGCGAGTGGGCGCCCTGTTGCGGTGAACAAGATGCTCGAGCGCACGCAGGCCGCTGGGTGAGGCAGTCGGGGTTAGTGTCTCACATCTGGAGTTCTCGGTCCTTGGGAGCGTGTATGCAAGGATGTATTGTTGTACTAGTACAATTCTGACCCTGGGTGTGAGCGTGGATTCAATGATCAACGGAGAAACATGGTAGACCTGGTCCGCAATAAGAGCGAGAAGAGGGACACCGTCTCTGGCGGAACGTACGAGAGCACTCGCTCGATCTCGGTCCGACTCGGAAGATTGAGCGGCGCATCTGGGATCGGCGGCGGCGGCGGTGCAATAGCAGTCTCCGTCAACGCCGGCTGTGGGTCCCCGGCTGGAGATCTGGAGACGTGTATAGTGTCGCATCGGTCTGTTGGCCGCTGTCTCTGCTTCGAAGGTATAACGACACCATGAACCTCTATTCCCGTCCCTGTGCGCGAATGAGCCACGTTATCCTGAACGAATATTTCACGTACTAACCAGAGAACGAGAGGGTTGCTGTTGCTCCAACGGCCGAGGGACTATGCAGGGTGCTGTGGAAGGACCCCGGTGAATTGGCATCTTGTACCCAGCCGGAGAAGTATTGCACCGATGGGTCGTAGTCGTCTATGATTGCCTGAGTAGACATAGTCCGCCCATGAGCTTTTAGGACGAGGTGGAGCAAAGTGTCCCTTTGTACGAGAGAAACCTTGGAGCACCGTGGACTCGGAGCTCTTTCAGTCCTATGCCAGAGGCGGGAATATCAGGGACGGGCGATACGAGAACTTCGAATTCGGGCGTATCAAGAATACTGATAGATCCATCCATACCGTGAGGCCGACTGAATGGGACTCGACAGGCTGCCTAGTTTGAGTTTGCTCATCCGCGGGAGGAGAAGACAGCGAAGTTGGTGGCAGCCTACCAGTATCAGCAGGCTCACCATGCGTCTGACGGTCATTCATGATCGTTGGTTGAGGGGGCCTTAGCTCGCAACACCGTCGTGACGCAACCCTCGATCGCATCGACCTCGGACTTGACGATACCGACGGAGTTCGAGTGGCCAGGCTTAGAGAGATTCTGTAGAGGCTATGTTGGCGTTCGGCTCCGAAAAAGGACCTCGACGCGTTATTGTAACCAACTTGAAGACCGAGACCGACGAGGCGACACTCAGGGCCTGCGCATAGGCGGAACCATTTGAAGATGTCAGAGATTGTGGTGCATAGACGAGAGGGACAAAAGAGTAGGTAACTTGCGGTACACTGGCAGGTCATGCGGCAAGCAGAACGAACAGCACAACAAGCTCGGAGCAGGATATGAGATAGGAAAACTGCAGGCATGTGGTCCAAGTCATTCATCCGACGTCTCCAAACAGACACATAGAGTACAAGCCAATTGTCCGTGGCTATCGGGTGTCGTCGTGAGGGGAAGATGGCCCGCAGACCATGACTACGAAGTGTCTCCAGCCCTCGCCCATCCGCTGCGCTCAGAGGGCATGCCAAGAAGTCCGGGACACATCAGTAGTGTCTACAGAGGCAGCGGACACCAACTGGCGCAGAAGCGGCTTGGTCGAGACCGGGCGCGATGCGACGGTGGTGGGGGAGTAGACGCGGGTGTCATCTGGCGGGATGTCAACGACATACAGGTTCCAAAGCGACATCGCACGCAGAGCACGACAAAGGGGACTTCTCAGCAAACCGGCCGTTTATAAGCACCCCCGGTTTATTGAACCGGGAGTTTATAACAGGGCGTGGGGACGACTCACATATGGATGATGACGACGATCCGGATCTGACAGCGAGCCGGAATGAAAGGAACGGGGATAACAGCGCGTATGGTACATTACAGAGTTCAAACAAAGGCAATCCGAGAGAGCAATAACACGAACGGCAGAGCAAACGAAACAAGAGGGCTGGTACGAGAACAGACACCGCGGTCAGTTGAGCAAGCGGTCCGCCATCCACAAGTCATGCTCGGCCTTGATCTCCTCAGCAGCAAGCGCCTCAGCTGGACGCGCCACTTGCGTGTTGATGCTTCGAGGGTACACGACTTCGCCCGCGCGCCCAGCCCAATCCCAGTCGATAATGAGGATGTCCGGACAGTCCTCAGGCGCATCCTCGTTGCGGACCAGCACGTTGACGTCGCGCACGTCCCCATGGACGAAGCCCCCGTCATGAAGCAGACCGAGCTTGTCTGCCACTTGCTCTCGCGCCGTATTCAGCGACACCGCGGGCTTCGCACGGGTCCCCTTGCCCTTGCCCTTGCCCTTGCCCTTGCCCTTTCCTTTCTCCGCCTCCCCCGCGTACTTGATATCCCACATCGTGTTCGAGTACTCCGCGGTCCTGTCCTCCATGACGACCATGATCCAGTCATGCATTTCATTGACAGCAAGCAGGGCTGGTGCGAAGCCGGCGTTGTGGGCGAACCGATGGGCGTCGGCGGAGTAACGCCTGGAGAACTTGATGCACAGAGGCTTTCCATTCTCCGTGACACGGAAGATCCTCTTGTCGTCGATCGCCTCTTCGTACGTGAATTGGTGCGAGATGCCGTTGAGGTCCTTGTAGAAGGTACGGAAGGGAAAGTCAGCCCGTGGGCCGCGGGTGTCGGTGATGGTAGAGTAACGACGGTGGAGGTCGTGAATGGCGACGCGTAAAGCAGCTATGGCCCGCTCTCCTGCTTCAAGCTGCGCGTCGTTGGTGGAGTGGACTTGAAGAGGGATGCAACAGAGAAGTTCAGCACTGGGGTTGTCTCCGTACACCGCGGCCGCAATACCGACATACGGCCCTATTCTCGAACTTAGCGATGGCCAACGCAAGAAAGAAGGAACATACCACAGTGTAAAACAATGACAGCGGGAAAGTTGAGCTTTTCCACGTTCTCCCTGTCCTGGGAACCTCGCTTATCTAAGAAATGGCGAACGTTTTCGATCCAGTAATGGATAGCTTCAAAGAAGGGCTCCGACTTAGCGGAGGCAACCTCGCACCTGACTTCCTGGACGTAGTATATAACGTCGACACCCAAGCAAGAAGCGCGAAGGTCGCCGTCGTCGTGGTAACTGGTATTACCGATGAATCTCCGGCGAGCGAGTGCAGGTGTGATCTTCCCTTCGAAGAGAACCTCCGTAAAATTGGCCCGTCGCTCATTCTCGTCGTCGAAAATAAGACATCCCGTTTTGCGGAGGGTGTCGAAACATTGTTTGTCCTTCGGGGTAGGCTTGATTGACTGGAGGTTGTGGCGAAGCTCGAAGAGAGTCTCATCCAAGAGAGACGGCGGGATCGGACGTTCGTAAGGCCGACCACAGTAGATCCGGTGCGCCGTGGACTTCTGCGCGGCGGAGAATTCTTGAAGCGTCGCCTCAGAAGATGGTGCTTTGGCAGGAGTACGCTTGAAGTAGTTCCAGCGTCGTTCATTGAATGGGAGGGGTTGCAGCGTGTCCTCTTCCTCGCCTTCCTCGTCTCCTTCGCCAAGGGATGAATTGAAGCCGATAGAGAGGTAGTACAGAGAACAACTCACTGTTCAGCGGAACAAGCACAAAGTGCAGTTGTTCTGGCGCAAATCCCCACGGAAAGAGCGTCTTCAAGA